>NC_139231.1:91031685-91144965 GCF_977018435.1 Lepisma saccharinum | reverse complement strand
CACTCGCTATCGTCGAAATGAATAATGTCTATCGAAGTGGGATCTAACCATTCGAATCCCCCGTAAGGAAGTTTCTGAACCATGGCATGTCCGTAGAGATTATTAACGTCGGCGTAGAAGATGTAATTCGATGCTCGATTTGAATCGTAATCTTCTTTCATGTGTACGTTATTAGCTTTTGCATGTCTCTGTACGCATTGCACCATTCCACCTCGTATCCCTCTTTCGATGAAAAGTAACATGTCAACGTCCGATATCAGTTCCAGCTTGACCTTTGTCTGGAATAACATTGCCGACCACGCTAATCCCGGTAGACTGTAAAAATACGCTGGATCTAATTTGTAAATATTCGTTGCCGTTTTCCTGAACGCTTGAAAAACATCCGCGAGTATCGTCACGTCCAGTTTTAAGTATGCGTCGTGGTAGTCTCCGAGTGTCCTACATTCTAATTTCTCCCACATGAGTTGCGCGTGTTGGTATTCTTCTTCCGCGATTCCTTTCTCTCTGAGTCTGCTGTAAAATTCTCTTGGAAGTGGAAGAGCGTCGTCGTTAAATTTAGAACCATCACTAACATATTCGTAAGGATAAACTCCTTTACGTCTAACGAGTTCTATGTCTACGTTAGGAAAACTAGCTCTAGTTATTTTAAATTGATCGTCGGTGAGTTTGTTCGCTAAAGCATCCAGACTTGCAGAGAGAAATCTATACGAATCCAGAAAGCGCATCTCGATTGTATTTTTCGTTCCCGGAATCGACACTTGCTTGCTGAGACTAATGTAGCGTTCTTCATTCTCGGCCAAGACACCTATACGTTTCGGATCGTAGCCAAGATGTCTCACCAGGTGGTGAAAATCATATCCGCTTCCGTTGTGAAAGAATATGGGGATGAATTTAGGTTTCTGGATTTTAAGATTGCACGTGTTGCAAATTCCACCTATGTAGTTTCCGCTGAAATGATCGTGGTGGAATATTTTTTTGTTCTCATCAGTGAAACTTTGATCACATACCGGACACACCTCAGTGGAATTGTAATTTTGAAGTTCATTTTCAGTTAAAGGTGCCATCGGTTTTGATGTAAGCAGTACGCTACCAATTACCTCAACCTCCTCCACCATTTTTTCCAGGAAGTGTTCGATTACATTTGGCCCGCGGTATATATATGCTTCATTTATTTTATCACGTCGCACAACAACATAGCCGAAACTATTAGGTTGATGAAGCTGGTACGGCGTTGTGGAGGAAATTTCAGGATCCGGTTCGCAGTAGGAGAGTGGTTTCAGGAACGCCTCGAAATCTGCGACGATGATTGCGGGATGTTCCAACAATGCCTTGTGCATTTTGAATTCTTCGACTTCGTTCGTTTCGGGCATCAACATTCTAGCCGGTCTGTTGTCGCCGCAATAAATTTTATGTTCGGCAAGTTTCTCCAGAGCAATTTGACGTCCGGTGTATTTTCGATAATCGAGTTGTTTTTGATCGTCGAACGTGGTTAGGCATCTCGGGCAAACTTCGATGCAATTTTTATGCTTGGTTGATTGACTTCTGACCAAACGTGATAGTGAACGAATTAGCGTGTAGTGATGAACATCCTCGTTGGAAATTAGAAGGAGATTTATTACACAGGCATCGTCATCGTCGATATCGCTTATCCTGACAGGGTGCACGAGATATTTATCTGACGTGAAGGAATACACATTAATAGCGATGCGTTTTCCTGTACGATTTTCGAACTTTGTTATATCCGACAATGTCACCGGGTATTCGATGCCAGACATTACACTTTGAAAGTCGGTCTCGTATTGTTTGTAATGAGAAACCTGTTCTGGATTATTTGACCAATGAACAGGATGCAGTGCGGCCAATATACACCAGAGAAAACACTTTTTATCGCTGTTCTGTATATTTAACACAGCCCTCTTGTGTTGAATGTTTGGTGGAAGAGGAACGTAGCTGGATGCGTGAAGAGGTGAGAATCGGTTCACGTAAACGCTTAACGTGTGAGGACTTCCACACAGAGACCATCCCGACCCTTTAGCCTCGAAATCGTCATGTTTCTTAACCAGCTCGTTGGTAACTTTATAATAGAAGTTGTCCAAATTTTCGACGTCAGCAAAATGAAGAGTCTGGTTTTTTGTTCGATGATAAAAAATACTTGTTGTGCCATCAACTTTCTTGTATTCAGAAAACAGAACAACGTATACTTTTATAGAGTTGTTTTCCAATTTATTTTTTAGAATATTTATTACGGATGTTTTCGTTTCGTCCAAGAAACTAAGGATGTCACGGCCTGGTTCTGACTTAATTGAAAAATCCTGGAGTTGGTCGTTGAATGCAGATTTAATTGGTTTGCGTTCATCGGATAATTTAATTTGCTTGGAAGTGGAAGCTTCGGTTCCTGGATCATCGATTTTTCTTTTCACTGTTCCTCGTTCGGTCGATGGTTTGCAAATTTTGAGATGTTTACTTAAATTTGTAATGCTGATCATCTTTCCGCATCGAGCACAGGGCTTAGAAGGTAACGAACGATTAATTCTCGAACCTGTTTCGCTACATCTTGCCCTGTGTACCGATAAATTGTTCCTTGAGATTAGTTTCCCACAAGTAACACATTCAGTTTTATCATTTTTACGATTGAAACTGGTGGTGGATGCCATTGCTTTCTCCAAAATCACAGAAATCAAAAAGTCTAGTATATAGCGACACAATTTTCAGGTATGTTATTTTATATAGAATTTCTTGGAGTGATTACAAAACTCAAAAATTCAATCTACTGTAAATAGAATTTCAGGTATGTTATTTATATAGAATTTCTTGTGTGCGAATACAAAAACTCAAGAATTCAATCTACTGTAAATACAATTTTCAGGTATGTTATTTTATATAGAATTTCTTGGGGTAATTACAAAACTCAAAAAATGAATCTACTGTGAATATAATTTTCAGGTATGTTATTTTATATAGAATTTTCTCGGGGGGCGAATACAAAACTCAACGTTTCAGCTACTAGGACCTCATTACCATGAGCCTAATCCTAGTAAGTCACATACACACCTGTTCTTCGTATCGCATATGCTAGTAAGTCAGATGACATATTGGGAGAATCACATTTCCCCCAATGATCCCACCACAACAAACGTCGCACATGCTAGAAGCGTCACATCAAGCTTCAGGTATGCATCGTGGTAATCACCGAAAGTTCGGCAACCCAACTCGACCCACATAGACTGAGCATGCTTGTACTCCTCGTCGGTAATACCTGAACCTTTCAACTGGTTGTAGAACTTATCCTAGGGAGCCAGCAACTTTTCTTCGAACTTGGAAGGATCTGTGACGTATTCGTAGGGGTAGACCCCTTTACGTCTGATGAGTGCGACATCTAAGTTTGGGAAACTTGATGTAGTAATGGCTAGTTGGTCGTCTCTGAGCTTCCCAGCAAAAGTATCGAGACTTGCCTGGAGGAACCTCAGAGAGTCGAGGAACCGAAGCTCGATGCTGTTGCTTGAGTTGGGGATCGGCACCCACTTACTGATGCTAATATAACACTCCTCGTTCTGCGCCAGGATATTGATTCTCGCATTGTCGTACCCTAGATGTGTAACCAAGTGATGGAAATCATATCCCGAGCCATTGTGAAAAAAAAACCGGTATTTCATCAGACGGTTTCTTATACTTGCAGCATAGCACGGCATAGAATTTAGTGGAGTATGTAGGCAATGCATCGTTGAGGATGGATATTATCTTAGCTCGCTCGCTCTCCAGAAAACTACGCACATTGCAGAAGCTGTCTGATGTTATGTTAAAGTCTTCTAATAAATGCTCAAACGCAATTCGGTCTGCTTTCTTCGTCAGCTTGACGCATTTGGTAGGTGGCGATGCATCGAGGGAGGTTACTTCTACCTTTCGCTTGGAAGGTCGCGGTAGTGATGTTCCAGTGCTCTTGCAAGTAAGCTGGTGTCGCTTGAAGTAGTCAATAGAAAAATTGTTTCCATACTTAGAGCACAGTTTGGTCGCACATATTCGCTTTCCCGGCACACAAGTACGACAGTGCCTTTTGAAAATTTTTACTTGACACAGTAATTTGGCACGTAGGGCAATTTTTTTCAGAACACATAATGCAGAGATTTTTTGAGGGTATGTTATTTAATACCAAATGCTGTGCAATGCAAAATATAATTGCTCACTTTTTTTAACTATTTTCTATGACCTTACTTTGGGTTTTTTTTTTCGCCAAATTATATGTTTCTAGTTTTCTATACAATACAATATACGTACAATATATTGTCAACGGTATTATATTTGAGCGAGTCGTTTGTCACCTAAACACTACAGCTCACAGGTCGGGAAAATCTGACATGAAAGCAGATAATACGCTTATCCTTATTTATATATAATTTTCACGGGGGCATACAATATTGTCAACGGTATTATATTTGAGCGCGTCGCTTGTCGCCTAAACACTACAGCTCACAGGTCGGGAAAATCTGACATGAAAGCAGATAATACGCTTATGGCTTATTTATATATAATTTTCACGGGGCGTACAATATTGTCAACGGTATTATATTTGAGCGCGTCGCTTGTCACCTAAACACTACAGCTCACAGGTCGGGAAAATCTGACATGAAAGCAGATAATACGCTTATGGCTTATTTATATATAATTTTCACGGGGCGTACAATATTGTCAACGGTATTATATTTGAGCGAGCCGCTTGTCACCTAAACACTACAGCTCACAGGTCGGGAAAATCTGACATGAAAGCAGATAATACGCTTATGGTTTATTTATATATAATTTTCACGGGGGCATACAATATTGTCAACGGTATTATATTTGAGCGCGTCGCTTGTCGCCTAAACACTACAGCTCACAGGTCGGGAAAATCTGACATGAAAGCAGATAATACGATTATGCCTTATTTATATATAATTTTCACGGGGCGTACAATATTGTCAACGGTATTATATTTGAGCGCGTCGCTTGTCGTCTAAACACTACAGCTCACAGGTCGGGAAAATCTGACATGAAAGCAGATAATACGCTTATGGCTTATTTATATATAATTTTCACGGGGCGTACAATATTGTTAAAAGCGTTAGTTTTTGTAGAGCTCTCTTTTTCCATCTTTCCTCTAAACAGTGAAGCTGTAGAAGACGCAATTAGCTAACCTAGCATACAACATACCTTCCTAATTAATATGGATATTGTCACACGTTCCTCTTATTT
The DNA here is from genome assembly GCF_977018435.1 of Lepisma saccharinum. NCBI lineage: Eukaryota > Metazoa > Arthropoda > Insecta > Zygentoma > Lepismatidae > Lepisma > Lepisma saccharinum. The sequence continues at coordinate 91,139,739 of NC_139231.1, read as the reverse complement.
TATACTGTTGTAAATGGAAAAGATTATGTACGGTAAATGTTTTGTACATTATAGGAAAAAAATTCAAAATATCCTTCAATTTTAATTCGAATCGAGTCGAATTTTTACATATTTCCACGCCACCACATATTGTCCTATTTGCTTCTTTTACTTGCCTTGCTTAATTAACACTCGCTAATTAGCATTTTTTTGGAAGAAGTCAACTAGAACAACATATGGCGGTATGAGAAATATGTAAATTAAAGAACATTTTAGCAATATATGGGCCCTAGCAATTAGCTTTCTCGACTAAGAGTACTCTTTCAAACGTCTTCTGCTGATCGTATTACTAAACGAGGACGTTTAAAATTTTTGGGTGTTGAAAAAGTTTGACGCTACTTTTTTATTTCTATTGTTTGCTAATAGATGGCACTAATAGTACCCCCCCCCCCTCTTCTCCTCTGCTGTATGACAAATAGCACAAATCAAGATTTTGGAGAGCAAAACATAAAATTTGCATGCATCTGATGTCGAACCAGGAACTTTTATCTTTCGGGGCGTCAACATTATTTTTTACTCAGCCGTCATATAACATTGAACACACGCAAAGATTCACATGTGCTTTTATTATTTTGTGTTCGGTAAGTACAAGTATATTCTTACATAAATTATTGTTTAATTTAATAAATTGTAAACTCAAAACCTGCTAAACTAATACTCCTTCTGTGTTTCATTAAACTATTGAAAGCGAATGTTGCGTACGCGCGGAAATAGCACAGAAAAAAAGACCGGATGGAAGCAATTTAAAATCACTGGGGCAAGGTCAGTTTTACGAGAGCGTAAAAAACACGTGCTTCCATTCAACTTCGAAAAATAAGAATGAATGTGTAATAACACTGGTATTATTTGTAATCACAGTGCTTACTCATGTATTTTTGTTTAATATTTTATTTCAAATTCACTGTCAGAAACTAGTGTTGTTAGTTTCTGCATGTAGGTTTATTTACTCTGTTGGTTAGCACTGTCAAGTTTTTAGTATTCGTACAGCATAAAAAACTATAACCCCCCTCTCAAAATATATACATTGTATACGCCAAGATGCGCAATAGCCTGGCAACACATCATGAAAAAACATGTCAAGAAGACCCAGTGGGTTTATAAGTCAGTGCTGCCAATTCCTATTTGTAGGTTAGCTTAGCCAGTGAAAAATCATATAGTAGAATTTTTGTAGAGTGGGTGTTTGCGAGTTCCACGACGCCTTGCCCGAGGATACCCTATGCAGTGTCATCCTGATTGCAGAGAAGTCCTTCGTCCACGACGTGAAGAACGAAAGGGTCACGGAACAGTTTTAAAATTCATAAAAAATTGCCACATACTAAAAATCAACATCCAACACATTTTAGGTTATATAAAAAAAATGATAGGTTAAGTTATATCACTTAGGATCGTAAACAAAATTAAAAAAATCGTAAAAAAAAGATAGGTTAAGTTATATCACGTAACATCGTGATATACCTACCAAGTATAAATGGAAAAAATGGGTGCAGTGAAAATTTGTACTAAAACATCGCTAAACGCTATAACATCGACAAAAAATTGTCAAAATATGTCAAAAACTTATATTCGATTGATAAAAAAAATACCTACAAAATATGATCCTCAAATAATAACGTTCAAACAGTACCTAAATAAAAAAAAATGATAGGTTAAGTTATATCACTTAGGGTCGTAAAAAAATTAAATAATCATAAAAAAATGATAGGTTAAGTTGTATCACGTAACATCATGATATACCTACCAAGTACGAGTGGGGGAAAAATGAGTATAGTGAAAATTTGTACTAAAACATCGCTAAACGCTAAAACATCGACAAAAAATTGTCAAAGTATGTCAAAAAGTGATATTCAATTGGTAAAAAAAGACCATACCTACTAAGTACTACTTTGAAACCCCTAACTTACACTACTCATGCTTAATCCAGAATAGTCTGTTATGAATGTTCCACTACTGAACTTTGACTTCTCACTAAATATTGTTTTTCGCAGTTATTCTTTTCGCGATTAGTTCAGTATGGTAAATGTGGGACACACAAACACTTTAAGTACATATTTTGAGAGAATTCAGATAGTTCAAAAAAGAAAAGTACTCCCCTGTTCTTTGCACCATGCTATGAAGGCGTATTGGGGTGTGCAATACGAACCCCACACTATCTTGATCACGATCGAAGGTGGGGGTGGTGTGATCAGCACCACGCCCCTCGACGAGTTTCCTAATTTACTGGGAAAATTATACTATTGGAACGAACCAGTGCTTCTCTCACCATGAAATACGGAACACTTTTTCTTTCTTAACATTAAGTGCCATGTATGCCAGTTAAAACGCATTTCAATGGTACGTGACATGATGTAAGTTTACCCCGATTTACTGAAGCAAACGATCACCTATATTTTTAATCCCTGCCAATTGTAACGTTGTACGAAATGTGGGTTTTTTCTATTTTCTGCGCTTTTCGCATACCACATCAAACATTCTAAACAATAAATACAGTCACTATCTTTATAAGCCTTTCTGCATGGTTTGAATGCTGTATTCAGACCAGACCACCGCCTTATCAGCAATATACAGAAATACAATTTGCTTAATAGGGGCGGAATGCACAATTTTCCATTACATTAAAAACCAACGGAGAACTGATTAAGAATGTTTCAGTATTTAAAAAATATTTTACATCTAAAAATTGCAATTCATTATTGTAATTTCTTTAGACGTTTCTCCATTGCCTCTATAAAAAACACATTTAAGCATTCGGTTTGGAATGAAATTAATAAAGAAGGCAATACAGATAGGAGTGTGATTAGAAGGAAGCTATTTAAAAAACAAATAATGCTCAACCTTCAATTAAGAATAAATATGAAATTTGTTGATGCGTACATACACACTCGTTACATTATATTATTTTTTGAGTATTCTATCAGGGTTTTAAAAGATATATATATATATATATATATATATATATATATATATACACTATCTACCAAAAAGTAATTGGGCACCTATGATGGTGGTTAATTTAGTATCTAATTTGAATCATTTAGTATCATTTAGTGGGACCACTGGTGGTTGTTCGTGGCACAATGACCTCACAGGCATACTGCACAATACTAGACAATGAAATGCTCCCAACCTTGTGGCGTTTTTACGGAATGGACCCCTGTTACTTCCAGGATGACAATGTTAGGTGGCATGTTTCGGAGAATACTATGCAGTGGTATGCCGACAACAATGTTCACCGATTGGTCTGGTTTGCACAGAGTCCTCATCTCAATCCCATAGAACACCTTTGGGAGGCATTGGACTGGCGGGTGAGGTCTCGGGAGATGCGGCCAAATTCCATTGTCCAACTGAGTGAGATCTTGCAAGAGGAATGGCGACACATTCCAATGGACGTCCTCCACAAACAAGTCGAGAGCATGCCTGACAGGGTGGCTGCTGTTATAGCAGCAAGAGGTGTCTCTACGAGGTTCTAACAGGGTTCGCACCACCAGACAACCATTTTGTACACGTGCCCAATTACTTTTTGGTAGATAGTGTATATATATAAGGTTTAACTGTCTTATTGTCCCCACAATGGTCGGTTAGTTTATACCCTGTCATGGTTATCTAAAGAATATATTTTTTATAATAAATGGCTATACGTTATTCGTGCTATAGTGCAACCACAAGCAAAAGAACCTGCGACTCCTGGGCATCTACTCCCGTGTGGAGGGGAGAGGGAGCACACTTCTTTTGGCCCGAGTTGAACGGATGGAGGGGATTGTGTGGAGATTTTGGCCGAAGGTCCTTTGTTTGTGGTCGCTCTATAGTAAGCAATGTAACCGATGATAGAACACTGAAGACTCTATTATATGTGATCCATCATTCTTGGAGGCATGCAATACTTATTAACTTAAAGAAATTGTTCCTTTTAGAGTATTCCTTTTAGAGTAACTCCGGGTGTAACTTATCTCGGTGTCCGAGCGCTTTAAATAGCCAACCTTCGATCTTGACACACACCGAAGTTTTCAGATTCAAATCCCGGCCAGAGCAAGGGTTTTCTTTGTGACCGTAGCTTCATCATCGTCCCGATTAACCAAAAGTGGCAGGCGAGGAACGTAAAATGACAGAAAGTTTTCTTACCTGCTTAGGCATTTAAGCTCGATCGTTGGTCTTCTTGTAGATTTCAATGGATCCGATACACATCATTTCCGTAGAAATGTAAAGAATAAAAAGAGCTTTAGTAAGCAGTGATGCAACATCGGAAACAGAAATGCACTAAATTTCCATAGAAGATGTCCGTTTCCCCCACTTACACTATCAAGATTTACGTCTTCCTGGTTGATCCTGTCTGATTATTCCGTTTCATGTTTATTGTCTTCACTTAACCTTGTTTTGAGTTTTAAGTTCATTTTATGCGCAGATAGCCTAATCGAGACTGATCCTACAATTTAAATTGGGATCCGAAACCATCTTCCTCTGTCTAGTATCGAACTCGGGATCCATTGAATGCAACGCGATGACGTTACCACTATGCCATCGGAGAGGCCCCCTTAACATTGTTTAGCTAAACCTTAAAAATTTCGAACTCCGTATCTCTCTCGTATTGTACCCATGTATGTGAAAAAGTACATATATAGCGCTGCAAAATATAGACTACACAACATCGATGTGTGTCTGTTACGTCATCCATTAAATCAAATTATCATTCGTTGTAACGATTTATTTATTAAAAAAGTAAATTAACCAATTAACCAAACTAGATAAAGAAAATATATACGGTCTTCTACTTTGTGGGATAGGTCTTACATTTAATATATCCTTACTTCTACTATTTAATATATATTTACTTCTACCACTGGAAATTCTTGATTTATAGGGGTTTCGTTGCATAAGAATAGGGTAAAATTTATTTTCAAATTGCAACTTTGGAAACAAGCCGCTATAGAATCCTTACAAATCAGACGTGTCCTTGACTGTGAAGCTTATAAGCCTCTGGATAGAGAAGACAATACAGGCTCTCTGCAATTGTTGATGCACAGGGGATTCGTTTAGGGGCAACTCCCCTTTCTCTTTTTCATAACTCCACGCTCAGGACGTGGTCAGATCAAGACCACATGTCAGAATCGATCATGTCTCAAGTGATTGACGTGTGACTCATCGGATGAAGAAATAAGCGGATCCGTGACGTCACTCGAGAATTATTTGGCCAGACCACTTGTTTCCCGCTGGAACAGGGTGGTGGGTGGTCTTAATTTGTTCCTGCATTGACTTGTACCGCACGACAGGTCCGGCGGAGATGAAATAACGTTCGCGCCCATGATTCTCCATGACTCACACGTCAAAGATTACGACTCTCTCCTCAAACCTCCCCACGAACCTCAGCCTCATATCGGCCTCAACGAAAAGTGGGCTTAGGTCCTCTGGTAAGCACTGATAAAAGGAAATTTCTCCAGTCGGCCGGAAAATGCGATAAAATTGTAATCTTTTTTTCTTTCAGCCGGAATATGCCTCCGGGTCATCGCGTCATGCGAGGTACAAGCTTTTTGCATTAGCCAGGGTAAAATTCCAGTTTCGCTCTCAGTTGTTTATTTACAAAACAAACGTTGCTTGTTCAGTATAACGGACCGAGCAGAATTGCTTGAAACAGTAACGATAAAAAGTTCGAACCGCATCTAGTGAAACTTATAATATAATTCTATGGTACCGCTGAGGTGCGTAAACAAAGATAGTTCACATCCGCTCGTAAAGGGCACAAAAATGTAATCTATGTAAACGTTTGCATTTACAACATTAGTGAAATTTACGATGTAATAATTTGGTAATTACTAGAGCTAAACCGACACCATTTTGATTGATTGATTTGATGTATTTCATTTCGCTTTCCTGCCCTTTTGGCTAATCGCGGAGATGAGGATGCCACCCATTCTCAACGTCGTTGGCAGAAATGCACGCTAAATAACCAAAACACATACAAACATATCGTCACGTATAAGTAACAGATACAGAAGAGTAACAAGGGGAGAATTCCTCCTCAACTTCCATTCATTTCCCTCACCGTGCTCATAATTTATATTATTATTATTATTATTATTAATTGCAGGACAACTAAATATTTTTATCCTATCCTTCGACAACGTGCCTATTTGAATTTATTTTTCTGCTTTTATGAATAATTCAAGTAACTTTGCAAACCAGCCGTTATGGAATCCTTACAAATCAGAAGTGTCCTTAAATGTAAAGTTTAGAAGCCTATGGACTTATTACATAGAGTAATTTTACTAGTTGTAGCCTACAGGACGTCACTAGTATTTACCACCTGTCAAATGTTTGATATGAAGTATTACCACCTTCATGGACGAGCACGTTGAGTAATCAGCTTACGATCTCGAAAACCAAAGGTTCCAGGTTCGAGTTCTAGCTGGATTTCCTTTGTGCTCCGTCATTTCATCCTTGCGACTTTCATAAAGAGACTAAAAAGCTCCATAAATGATAAAAAAGATACTACACAATATGATATACGTATTAAAATACAGCTTATTCACAATCCATCTGAATAAGAGAACCATTAACATCGGTTTATAGAGCCATTTTCTTCTCTGTTAAAGGTTAAAATCATTATATTCCCTGTTGACACTCATTCCGGTAATCGAATCTGGGTGTCTCACGTGCCTATCAAATGCAACAACCCAACTATTCTGGAAATGCAGCTACTTTTTGATCCACCCTCGCATTATGATTAAAATCGTGGCTCTGCATGACACACTTAAACAGGAGCAGAAAAGTTTCATTTTTCAAAAACTAAATTCACAACGTTGCAGATGAACCCATGGAATTCCTACCTCAATCATTAAGCGAGCAGTTCGAAATTAAGGGGACAGCTTCAATGAATAACTTTCTCCTCCCAACGCCAGATGTCTCTCGCGTTTGCCGGGCGGATCCTAGCGGGAGTTTGCGTGTCGGCGGCAAATATGACATGTAATGCGTTTAATGAAAGTACGAAGAGCCGTTGCAGCATTCCTTCAGTCCCGCTGTGCAGATGTAGCGAGCGAGGCACTCGTATATTTCCCTAGTCACAGTCGCCGAGTACTCAGGAAGCTTTAAGAGATTCGAAATGGGGAACCCTAGTCAGTCTCTCTAAGAAATACAGAACGAAATTACCAGCGGAACGCGGGCTGTAAGTCTAAGAAAACATGGAGGAAGACATGTGCAGTGTGGCCAATCCTCTATGCATTTCACTATCAAAGCAGGATGAAAAATGGATCCATCATATCTATCCGTCCATGTACACATACATGAAATTAAAGCCAAGTTGGATCTGCGTTCTCTGCGTACTTGCAATATGCTCCATGATTATTATTTCTTGAATAAGCTGACAAATCTGTCGTAGTTACTGCGTAATAAATAGATATCGATTACATTTTTTTTAAAAATCGGACATAATAAACTCAATAATCAGCAATATTTATATCAACCAAAACTGATAATTTACGCGTGGGTCTTTTGGATATGAAAGTAGCCTACATAGTGTAGTTTAGATTTTTGAGAAACCAAACCTTTAAAAATAACTATTTTGATTGATTTCTGATATCACCACTGACCCCGGATAGTTTGCAGTTATAAAATGTGCTATCGTTTGATTGGTTGTTTAGCGTCGCTTTACTGCCACTTTTTGATAATCGCGACGATGAGGATGAGTGATGAAATGGCGAAATTCATGAAGGGATGCTCACAAAGAACACCCATGGCCTCACCTGGATTCGAACCCTTGACCACTGATGCCGCAGTAATCTGTGCTGACCACTACCACAAGGAAGTAGGCTATAAATGGTATGAAAATACAGTTAAAGTTGCAATAATTAAATAGTGATTCGCATAAGTTTACAGTACCTGTCAGTCAATTGAAAAACGCTCAATAAAAACTGGGGGAAATTCGGAATTATATTAGATGAAGGCGGTAGTTCGACTTGGTATCTAGTCTCCGTAAGACTGTTTGGAGAAACGTGAATTTGTAAGGAAATACATTTCCTACAGTGTGATGGCCTGCGTGGTGGAGGCATGGATAAGTTTGTCTATTCATCCATTTCATTAGTTCATCATTCATCCGCATCGTCCCGATTAACTCAGGAGGTAGAACAGCGATGTACAATAACCGAAATATAAAAGAAGAAATTAATCTTTAGAACTAAAATCAAGATAAAAGTTAAATTGTCGTAGAAATTAATGTATATTGAAGGGTGTCGTCCTAATTGCGAACAATCCTAGTTGCGAACACTTCCTGCCTAAACAGGATTAACCTCGAAGGGCAGTGTTCTAATTGCGAACACAATTTCTGCTTTTGGACCTACAACTTTCTCTTCCACTTCCTGTGTCTATTTAACGATTTTTTTCAGGGACTTTCAGACTAGTCAGAGCCTTGCTGGAACATAGATGATAATTCGACATGATTAAAGTCGTTGCGTAGTATAAATAATTTAATAATAAAAGTGTGGCCTATTTTATATAACAACTACATACTGCACACTTCTTAACTGAAAAGAGCTTCGCCATTTAATAATATAATTATTAATTTCAAATTCAAATTTCAAAACATATGACACTGTACTTAAAATTTATGTATACCATCAATCCCCTCATACCTGTTAGTGCTCCTAGCAATTTTTTCGTAAAAAAAAAGAAAAGAAAAAAATCATCCATCATGATAAGTCAATCAGGTTGGCTATTGTTGCAGTCAAATCAGCTGTCTCTCCAAGCCACTACCCATTAGTTTTTGAAAACATGTTTTTCAGTTACCTGTGTTTGCAATTAGGACATGGAAGTATTTCCTCACTTTTATGTGTTCGCAATTAGGATGATTTAGACACTGTTCGCAATTAGGACACAATGATATTGAAGTGTGGTCATTATACCGATGAGAAAATCAATATATATTTTGGAGTGCAGCGCATAAGAAAGATATCGATGAAAAAATGAATGTGTGGAGTGTAATAAAATCATCAATTAAAAGATAGGTATACTTTGGAGTAAAGTGCAGGGTGAAGAAAAACATATATCTTGGAGTGAAATGAAGACAACGGCAAAGAGAGAGTACTCCTTCTTGCAGGGTAATGAAGTGGTGAAGAGATTAATATATGTTTGGAATATATTCAAGATATTGGTGTGAAGGAACTAAGATCATTAAAAGACTAGTGAAAGATTGCAATAATGAAAGGATCGTCCATTTGAAAGTGATTACTTGTTACTACAAATATACATTTTTTAGTGTGTACAATCTACAAATGTAAAAAATCATTACATTTAGAGTGGTCATAGTATTCGACTGCTCATGCAAAATTGAATGGTCTTGTTGTAGATTTGGTTTATTTTACTCCACTTTTCTGCAAATTTTGGATAATCGCGACGATGCGGATGAATGGTGATATGATGAGAAGATAAAGGGGCAAACACATATGGATAACACAAAAGAAACCCCCACAGAGGATATACTCGCCTGCAGGCCCAGGCACCCGAGCCTCGTTAGCTTGTAAATATGGAGTCCAGGCTGTATTACATGGAAGAGAGATTGACGTTTGAGTGCCTTCAGGGGAAATTACTCTTAACGTCTTAGTTTTATAGTGATAAAAAAATCTGATACGATTCGCTCTCATCCTGAATGAATTGGCTTGTGCCACAATGTAAATATGCTTTAAATGCATAAGATTTGATTATAGCGCAAGTGAGGGTTTGGAACAACAACGTGTAACATGAGAGCAGACGTGTTGATTCAAAAGTTTCGATGACAGAAGGACAATACTAATTAAACTAACTAACTAACTAACTCTCTAGCATTCTTAAACCAAAATGTTTAAGGGTGCGGCAACACAAGGCAGCCCATGTGGCACGAATGGGAGATAAAATAAGAGTGTACAGGATTCTTGTTGGGAAACCTGATAGTAAGAGATCTGTAGGAAGGCCAAGACGAAGATGGAGGGACAACGTTGAGATGAACATAAACGAAATCGGTAAGGATGGAAAAGGTTGGATTGATCTTGCCCAGGATAGAAACAGAAGGACAAAACAGCCGACCTTTTAGGTAACTGATACAATGTCTATCAATTGCCCACTTTTGCCGCCTACAATACAATGACATCACCGTGTAAAGTTCGGATGTACATCAGTGAAGAAGGGGACATTGGAATTCAGGCAAATGCATAACTTATCCAAAATTATGGGAATTTATTGCCCTTGGTAGCGACACTATGAGTTTCACGTTTAGCAACACTGCAGAACAGCAGCAAAAAACTGTGAATCTCTAACAGGAAGAGATGTTCCGTGACTCGCACAGCATCTTTCAAAAAGTAACACCAACTCTCACGTCAAGTCGCTAGCGAGAGAAGAAAAAAACGGATCATTATTCAGAGAAATGTTGTTACAGCACTGTTGAATATCTCCAGGTTTAATTTAGTTTAATGATGTTCCGAGGTGGTAATAACCTAGATATCTAGGGCGGAGAGTTTGGAATATTTCTAGTTCCTCGTAAGATGCTCTGCTAGGCATCTCCCCGTGATGAATGGGTGGGACATGAGCGTTGCAAGGCTATAAATTAATCGGGATCCAGGACTGAAGACAGCACGGGACGATGTACCATGATTCATGAAACTGGCCTACATTCTCAAAGGTTCAACGTATCGTGGAGACCTCGCGGCAATTACCTGAAAGGGATGGGAGGTACCGCAAGTTGAAATGTGGAACGAATCTTCACGACATGTTCGTGGGTTCGCCACCATAATGCTCAGTAATGGAGAGAGAAAAATTGAATCCAGATTACTCTTAAAATCAGCCACTTTTTTTGGCCAGGTATGGTTTATTATATGATTCGCACATACAGTTGGCATAGAGTGACCCAGATTATTAAAAACAACAAAACGGGACATTTCTCAAATTTTTCTGAAGCAAAAAACGAGACAGCAAAATTTACCCATTTTAATATAAAGCTATTTCATTATAAATACTTATGTCTGAAACTTAATAAAATAAATAAATACTGTGTAAATAAATTACATAATATGGTCATATGCACTGCACTCCAACTAAGGAGTCCTTTTGAATTAGAAGTCATTCATTGATATTTTGCCGATAAATGGATATCCGTCAGTACATCCTTTTCAAATAACATTGAAGTTTACACTCTGAAAGAGCGTTTTTGTTACTTGTCCGCAAACCATTCACGCACAAAAACACTCGTTTAGTGGGTGCTTTACTTCCAGGTAAACAGAGAGGAACTCCAATACTTAAGACAATTGGAATGCGGAACATTGTTGACGTTTAAATGTGAAATAATTTTTACCCCAACAATGCCACAGTTCATAGTAATAGTAGAGAAGGTGTATTGTTGTAGTAATTCTATGCCGATAAGTTATTGTCATAAAAAAGGGACATTTTGACGTCCCGTTTTACGTTACAAAACTCGGGACAGACTTTAAAAAGTGGAATGTCTCTGCTAATACGGAGCAGCTCATGAAACTCAAGTCAAATTATAGCACAGACTATTCTCTCTTTCAATTTCGGTAATTTTACGTTTCATTTCTTCCTCTTTGGGTTAATCAGGACGGTTGGACTGGACAATGAACAAAGCACCACGATATACAAGTAAGTCAATACCTTGCCACTTGTTCGAATTTGAGAACTCCTGACTTCGTAGCACGTTACACTGACAACTCTGGCACAGGGACTGAGGTACATACGAGGTGTGGCTAAAAAAACGGACTGTTGCTACTACAAAATCTTTTATTGGTTATTTTGTACAATACGAACAATATCCCCTTCAAAGTACTCCCCTGCACTATCGATACACCGCTTCGTACGAATCTTCCATTGCTGGAAGCAGTGCTGGAAATAATTTTCTGAAACCATGTTCATGACCTCCGTCGCTATCGTTTTCACAGATTCTACGGTCGTAATTCTGATTCCTTTCAGTGCTGATTTGACTTTTGGTAATAAAAAACGTCGCATGGAGCGAGATACGGCGAATAGGGTGGATGTTTTAACACTGGAATTCCATACTTAGCCAAAAAAAGAATTGACTGACAATGCCGTGTGGGCAGAAAGAATCCATCATGGAAAATCCATGACTTTCTTTTCCACAAATAAGGTCGTCATCTTCTTACTCGCTCACGAAGTCGTCAGCACCGTAATGAAATAATGTTGTTTGGCAGTTTGACCTTTGGGTACCCAATTCGAATCAATTCATCGACATTTGCAATGTTTGTTTCCGTTTTTGACGTGCAAGGCCGTCCAGGACACGAGTCATCCACTATCACTTCTCGTCCCTCTTTAAACCTTTGAAACCACTCAAATATTTGCGTGCGTGATAAACACTCATATCCGTATACTTCCGTCAACAAACCATGAGTTTCTGTGACGGATTTTCCGAGTTTCATAAGAAACTTCAAATTGATATGCTGTTCCACTTTCACACTTAACATTCTTCCGACGGAGCACAGATGTACGGTTCACTTTGTCTACAAGCTACAGCAGAACTGAGCGCCGCGCACCGTGGGCAATCACAAAGTCAATAGGCAGGATATCACGTTATACTCTCATACACCGCTTGATCTTGACACGCTTGCCGTTTGTCGACAGTTTTTTTTCTAGCCACACCTCGTATTATATTGCACCTACGTATTAAGGTGGGATAGAAACCATAGAAGTGTGCCAGTATCATAAATCAAACCGAGGACTCCTTGATTACAAGAGGATTAACATGTCTGCATTTCAGTGACCATTTCAAGTAGCGCTTCAATACCAGGATTATAGTAATAGGAACATTGTTTTCAGAAATAATAAACGTTTTCCCATGAACGTTTAGTTCATCATCCATGCCAGAAGTTCATCATTCATCGTCATAATTAGCCCACAAGGAATAAAAGAGGCATAAAATAACAAATCAGGCATATACAGTGATTATTAATTTTAACTGGAATTATATTTTTTTTATGTTTATTGATGTTGCGAAAGCAATGAGTGAAATGTATAGAAATAGTCACTCAAAAATGTTATTTTCTGATTTTTTTTATGAACAATGTGCAGCTGGTTCTGCGGCCGAGTGCGTTAAGTCGTCGATTTTCGATATCGCTTCCGAACTTGCCGGATTCAAGTCGGGGCCTACTCTGAGAAAAAGGATTACTTGCAGATGCAAAATATATTTTGTTGAAGAAGATTTCTTACGGTTAAACAAAGTTTCGTTACTCCTACAGCGCAACTGTTTACAGAAATCATTTGGTTGAGTTCCCTTAAAAAAAACTATTTGTTTCACCTTATTTCGTTTCACCGAAAGATTACATTTTCTTCCGTGGCTTTCTTTTGTTACATGAAACATATTACTTGCTTATCGGAAACAACTTGATGTTCCTACTGGCAAGTTTGACCATTAACCAACATGAACATGGCGGATAACAAAACAAGTTTGTTCTGTATCTATGCGACAGTTCTGTCAGTTCTACGCTCTTCATGGAGATTTCGAAGCCTGATACCTACATTTACTGGTAAATGCAACATTATTGATGTTAAATGTTGTTAAATGTCTTAATTTGGAATAAATCCAGGCGTAGGAGTTCAATGTATAAATTTGAAATGGTTTTGTCTCGCATCTTAATTTGTAATTATTATGTAAATACGCAATATCTGGCAATGCTTAAAATAAAGTATAATACATTACAAGTGGTGCAAGTATGTTTTATGTTGACGCAACCGCGATAGCTCAGTCCGTGTAGCATGTTGACTACTGCACGGACGACCTGGGTCGATCCTTGTGGCAGGTGATCTGGGCCAGGAATTTTCCCAACAGTTCATGTAATTTTTATAACATATTTTACCTTTCGACTTTATGCTACTAGTGTAGCAGTGCAATGTGTACCGTGTATCCCTGTATTGCATCTTGTCACTTTATGGGGTCCGTTGCCGAACTGTACTCCGTAGAGAATTGTCGATTTTTTTTAACGAAAGATTTTGATGGTTTTAAGTATTATAAATTGGTTCCGGCATGCGGAAGACACAAATAACGGAGATATTTAATCCCGAAGTATGGCTCTTGTCAGTAACAACTTGCAATGACGAAGTAGTTTCACAACTTTTTATTAGTATAAACTGGTTGTATGTACACTCAAACAGATAAAGAACACATCAAAAATTTCCATGAGCCACAAACCTAGCACTCCTAATTTAACAACATAAAATTATAACTGTCATTGTGGTAGGTCGTGTTGGGTGCTATATTCACTTGCATGAAACTTTCAGGCTGTTCTGTTTCATGTGAAAGTAACAGGTGTACTTTTCTTCCCAATACCACATTTCTGGAGGCTAAGAGCAAGGAAACAACATAATCTTCATAAACTATAAAAATATTTCTGGAGGGAGTACAGAGGGTTACTTACACACATTATTATATTTGGCCTTGAAACAACAAAATGTGCGTAACTTTTAATTGTTCTATGTTTGGCTTCAAAATTCATGCACCAAATATTTATCACAGGTCCAATGTTTTTCATTACTTGTGGATATTGGTAAGAAAATGGTGTCTTGATTTTAGGTTCACCTGAACAAATGTTCTATTAGTGCCTGCACAAGTGCTACTTTGGTAAGTGCAAGATGTTACTATGTCTATAATTTCTGAAAGAAAAACATATAAATAGTAATGTAGGGTGAAAATCCATATTGGATACTTCATACCATTATAGGTGTATTCATATATTTTTCCTTTATTTTCCCTTCTCTGCATATTAAAAAACTACAGTTGTGCCTCACACACTGAACATTCCACATAACAAATATATGTACAAAGTTTACAATTATTGTACATACTGTATTTCCTATAACTTAAAAATTGGAAAATTCATAGCATTTCCAACATTGGTGGTGGTTTTTACATTCAAGGCCTTCGACCTGGCTAGGGAACACATTAAAGTTATTCCTACAGTAACTTGTGGGCAACAGTGTCCCAGTAAAACATGTTGTCCTGGAATGGATTATGTTCATTATGCGAGACACCATTGTGTGTATACAAGAGTGCTAAATGGGATAGGTCTCTGACCTGAAGACACTTTGGCACATGTTTCACAAGCATTTGACACTGATTTTCAATGCTCCTGCTCCGAACCCCGTCCATTCTTGATTATGGTATATAAACTGAATATTACAATAATATGTAAAATAGAACATGCATAATCACCAAGCCAAACCACCCACCTTCCGGTCATTTAATAAATTCCGAACCGCATGATGGTTCGTACCATTGCAAACAACAAGCAATACTGTGCTTGTGTGACAAAAGGGTGACCTGCATTTTTTCTTTGGATAAGCGGAATGTTGTCAGTAATTAAGTTTATTTTCCTAATTAAGGTTTAATACAATGTACTATAGCTATCAACAATATACCTAATTTTCCCCCTCTATTGAAGGGTTTGATAATACTTTAAGTCACTGGTTCCCAAAGTGTGAAGTGTGTGCTGCGGCAACCTGGGGCACCGTGGCTGGCTTACAGAGGTACTGTGAAATGTTCCATGAAATTGCACTTACTTCCAAAAATGTGCTTATTTTATACTTTTTACATGTAAAATGTTTCCGCATTTGAAATATTCATTTATTATTTAACTTAATGTAAGCAACATAACCAGACTAATTGAGCTTTGCAAGTATTAGATAGGCCTACATTCTGACTTTGGCACCACGGAAAAATCTTGAAACACAAAAGGTGCCATGAAATGAAAAAGTTGGGGAACCGCCGCTTTAAGGTATTACTTGTTGTTTATAATGACAGTGTGGAAATGGAGTACACCACTTAGATTTTGTAATTAGGTGAAATATATTTTTATAAAACATAATGCATAAATATATAGTGACATTGCAATGGGTCTTTGCAACCATGGTGGTCCAGTCAGTAGGATGTCTGACTGTCATGTAGTTTACCTGGCTTTGTTTATCAGAATATGTGATCTCCGGAGGAAATTTTTGATCTGTCTTAGTATAAGCAGCTTTGGTACTCACCCAGCCTAAAATCAATGTGTGTTGGGGGGGAGGAGAAAAGGGGATATAGCATTGCACCTGCATACCACTGTAACTTACAGGAACTTTCTTTACTCCAGGATGTGAAATCATTGAAGGCTGGTGAGGGAGGGGGAAGAACTCAATTTACGCACATGCGATATGCATACATACATACATGCATACACATGTAAATGTGTGTAAATTATTATGATATACACATTATAAAATGTATAGGTAACAACTTACTTCTATGTATTGAAAAGTAGAGTGTGAAATCCGGGAGGACGGGGGAATTTCCCCCACAAACAATTTTATCCTACAAGAATCCAGTTGGTAAAGGAATTAGTTTGCTACTTTATAAATACCTGACATACGTATACGAGATATGTAAAATATAGAATGAATGTATATATATACACACACACATATATAGGGTAAACCGACATAATATCGGATACTTTTTTGTAATCACCATAATTAACCCACTAAAATTTAACAGAAATGCATAATTTTTGGTAACATGAACTATCAGTATCTTACCTTTTGCCTTGTGATGTGTTTATCTCCCATATTGTTAAATTATTTGTTGTACAGTACAAAATAAAAAACAATGCAAATTTGAGGAATCGAAAAAAGCCGTCCGAATATCGGATAGTGGGTATGCCTAATATCGGATAGGAATTTAACATGATATAATATATATATTAACATTATATTTGAAATAAAATTACATCTCATGATAGAAGCAACCTATTATTTATTTTCAAACTAGTTTCAGATTCTTCTGAGTCAGATTGCTCTTGACATGTTTTGTGCCTCAATTTGGGATTGGGGAATGTCAATTTGACCAATTTGATATCCGATATTTGGCAGACCTCCCTATCCGATATTAGGCCGAACGCGACCTCGTGGGAAATATAATCTTAATATCAAACAAAGACATTTAACGGAATAGGACCAGCACTTAACAGTTCGACAAGGACTGATAGAGTTGAGTTGAGTTGAGTTGGTGTTTTAAGTCCACTTTATGCACAGTAAGGCTAATCGGGACTGGACCTACAGTTTAAAGTGGGATCCGAACCACTTGTGCCTCCACCGGGTATTGAACCCGGGACCCCTTGATTACAAGGCGACGACGCTACCACTGCGCCATCTGGGAGGCCAAGGACTGATAGAGAAGGAACAGGATCAATTGAAGAAGAATATGGGGCAAAAAGTAACGTTGGCATCAAATAAAGAGATGCGATGCACATCATGCTTGTCAGCACCAGAAACAGAACCAGAACGGAGCGTTCCTACCAAACCCTCATCAGTTAAACACAGTTTTATAATCGCTTATATTTCCTAATCACTTACCAATAAAAACAAAATAACTATGCAACGTCCCCCCCGGTTGTACACGAGTCGTCACAAAGTTAGTTCGATGCTACTTTTGTCGGGAACATGAGACGCTTTTATCACTCATCAGGGCTTGCTGGATAGAAAAGAAAACACAACATTCTTTTCAAAGTTAAGCACAGTTTTATAATCGCTTATATTTCCTAATCACTTACCAATAAAAACACTAGAACATTCAATACTAACGTGGGCAATTCACTCACATATAACGAAAGTCAAATGACATAATTAATTGTTTACTTTGAACTTATCGGCAAGAAGAAAACTCGAAAACCAAAATCTATACTTCAATTCTCTCCGTTTCCCAGTTCTTATTATTTTTAACCTTCACCTGTTTTTCAAACTCAGTCTGTCGTCAGGTGAGGAACATTCAGTTGGGTTGACTTCCTCGGCTGAGATGAGAAAGTGACGTCAACACGAACAGATTTTGACGTATTTATAAACATACATAAAAGTTCCAACTACAACTGTATCAGTCTAACTATAATTGTCTGTGACAACTTGCACATTATTTGAAGTAACAAACATTTTAAAAATCTTAACTTCTTACAAATATAAAATCTTAAACTCTGAGGTTCGTTACAATTGCCCCTCGTCCGGGGAAAATTTTTGAAGAAATTGTAATTTACAAGTTTTGAAAAAAATTTTGAGTACATAATGAAACATTAAATACAGAAATTATCTTGATACTAAATCAACTTCACCAACCAATGCTTCTCTTCATTCGACAACAACTCAGAAGGAACGTAGTTTGTAGTATCCAAGACAGAATACAATCCAGGATAGTTAATCAGCCAATAAACAGTGAATTCAGGCAATGATTTATTCCATGATGGTTTAATAGAACAGTAGGCTTCCATATATCTAGTTTCTTCTCCAGGAAGACTTTGTAGAGAACGGTATAAGATTCGATAAGCAATGAACTGAATCAGTACTTTTCCATAGCACCTCAAACTCAACACTCTTCTTGCTTCTGTGCTTCTAGAATAATGCCTTTTAAATTCCACACCAGCAATATAATAACTCCTGCTTATAGGAATCAATCCAAATATTTACTATATGGACCTTCTCTGAGAGGTCTACGGATTTATACATCCCGATTCTATCCTCATTCTGGACCTTTCGGATGTACCGCACTAAATATATATCTGAAAAATCCTCCTTCATTTGATCAGGAGTGGTAACAAATAACACATCAACTGCATTTTTCTTGATACTTATTTCTGCCTGGTGCAGTTTTTAGAAAAGGCACAGTCAAAGAAAGTCAGAACCACAATCTTTTAAAATGGAAAACATCGATGCTAAAATTCATGCCACTAATATCATGTTCTACTTGTCTACCACTTAGCACTATCTTCTTGAGTCTTCCGGAAAATACACCAGTTTTACATTCGGAATTTTTTTGCACTTGACTGCTAGAAAATACATTTTCGGTCAGCAAAACATAATCTACATATTATTCTTGTATTTTACGTCCCTTCGAGTTCACTTGCCTAAACGAAGAGGAGGCACTTAGAAAAGGTCGACGTCTGTTTGACATGATTGGGATCGCTGGTTGTGTAGAAACTCTCTAGTAGTCTCCACTGCTTCTTCCTGCTCTGAGGCAACGTCATGTCTTGGTGAGAAGGAACCACAATTGTCACCTCAACGTGATGGAGAGTACCGTCTGGGCGAAGTAGGATTACATCGTTCTTGGTAACGCCATCCGTCTGGAGAGTTCCGCTCTTGTTCTGGACGAGGTGTGTAGAAATTTAGCTGTCTTTGGTTTTGATCTTGGTTGAAACCCCTCCTGCCTAATCCTCTGTTGAATCTTCGAGGTCGTGAGAAATTTCCTCCTCGACTCTCTGAATTCGTCTGGATATTCCGGATCTTAAAACTTTTATTGCCTGCAGCCTCTTTATTCTTAGGGTCTTCTTTATTCTTCCAGGCATCAGGCTCATCATAAATATCAAAGTCCTTTAAGAAGTGTGTCAATTCATCCACGCTTCGTGGAGCATGCGCCAGACAAAGATTCCGAATGCGATACGGCAACTGTCCAATGATCAAATTAAGTACTTCACTCTCATTAAAATTGTCAGCCAGGTTTCTATACGCTGCGTATACACTCCAGGCAAAACTTTCTAAGTTGTCGTGGACCAGGCGAGAATACCTTCGGTTCCTCACAGCCGCTAGTTGTCTTTGTTTTGCCTTTTCTGATGCAAATTCATCCTTAAAGCGTGCGCAGAAATCTGCATCTATCAGAAGTTGTGGTATTACCGTGGAAGAATGGGTTTGGAAGTACAACAGGAGGTTCATAGGCAGTAGCTTCTGGGTTCAGTCCTCGGATTGGATCAGGCACTATATCGGAAGAGGTTTCTGGTCGAATCTGTAAATTGTGGATATTTTCCTGCAGTTCACTGACCCAACTTATAATTGTAACTGTCTGTTCCTGAATTTCTTGGCGAAGAGCTACTTCCATCTTTTTAGTATTCTCATGGAGAAAATTAACCTTTTCTCCAGCTTCCTTTATTTCAACTCTCTGTTCTTGCACTATGAGTTCTGTTCGTTCACCAAAGGTTTTTAGTGCTACATTAATAGACTCTACAGAACTCTTTAATTCTTGAACTCTCTGTGGAGGGTCACATTCAGTTTCTCTTCCAGACTGGACAATTTCAAGGCAGGTTTCCATATTCTTCTTCAATTGATCCTGTTCCTCCTCTATCCGCCCTTGCCGAACTGTTAAGAACTCTAGCTGCTCTTCCACAATTTCCTTTACCCTTTCGTCCACCTTTTCAGTGACTTTAATACTAAGCTTTTCTATCTCTCCTCTGATTCTCTCTACCTGTTCAAGTTTATGTTGAGAGAATAGAGCCTGTAACTCTGACCTTAGTTTTATATCTTCCTGTATCCTCCTTTCTTCCTGGTTTTCAATCAATGCACGGAAAATATCTAAGTCTTATTTTCTCTTTCTCTCTTCCTCCTCTTTCTCTTTACTTCTCTTTTCTTCTTCCTCTTCTTTTTCCTTCTTTCTCCTTTCCTCTTCCTCCTCAGTCTAACTATAATTGTCTGTGACAACTTGCACATTATTTAAAGTAACAAACATTTAAAAAATCTTAACTTCTTACAAATATAAAATCTTAAACTCTCAGGTTCGTTACAACCAGCATATCAACATACTCTATTATTCTATCTTTCTATGAAATATAAGTAAGCTTTAGTTTCTCCTTACCTTCAATGTGAAAACCTTTGATCATGAAATGCTTCCAAAAACTCAGAAACTGAAAATTTCTGTTTTCGTCGATCGTGCACGCGCAGTGTGCTCAACAGCGTTCCCACTCACAATGAAGTATTGGCGACAATCGACGAACGTAGTTCAGTGAATTCTTGCACATGGCAGCACCCACGAACCGAGAAATGATGGTATCCGATATTGGGCGGGTATCCGATATTACGGCAGATTACCTTAAATATAATACACATTAAAATTATATATTAAATGTATTTAATATATATATATATATACACACACACACACACATATATACATTCATTCTATATCTTGCATATATATGTCAGGTATTTATAAAGTAGCAAACTAATCCCTGTATAAACTGGATTCTTGTAGCACAAAATTGTTGGTGGGGGAAATTATCACCTGTCCCCCCGGGGTTTTCACGCCTTTTCATATTTTTAATAATAATAATAATTGCAACAAAAGATCCTTTACTGCCAATAAATTGATTTGGTTGGTGGTATAAATGATCTTGTTCAGAGAACTACGCCCAATTGGATGCACCATACAAGAGATTTTGTTGGATGAACAAAATTAAGCCAATCAAATAATTTTGTACAGGGAACCTCAACGTTTCGCTCGCGTATAATTAAACAAGGGATTTGCTTGCTGTAACTAGGATTTGTTGCAGCCAATCAGTGTAGACACGGGTGTCTCTAAGTGTTCCTTCATTAGTTTAATCTTATCACTCATCCTCATCGTGACGATTAGCCAAAAGTGGAAGAAAAGCGAAGTTAAATAACAAAAATGCAAATGAAAAATATGCAGATATTAAGTGTGACGATTCCGTGGATATGTTTACGTCATGTGTGAAGCAGATGCGAGGTAATGAATTTACCGATGAAGAGATGAGTATTCTTTTAGTGCGGCGAGGGCAGTGATGAAGAAAAGCATCAAGTGTCTTTTAAAGCGGTATAAAAGACATGAAGACAACACGTCTTCCGCACGTTGGCAAACATAACACCTGCTGTTGCCGCGAGTAATGCCAGATATGAAAACCCTTCACGGCATCCACAACGAGCACTTGAAGATCCAACCGAAACTCATTCCGCTCAGAAAAACAAGAGAAGCGAGATACCATTTCGCACCATTGTTCGCCCCCCTTCCCCTTAATATTCAACAAACGGCGGGGAAAAAGGGCACCATCACGTAGAAGCGCCGGCATAATGGAGGAGGTAAATTGGTAAAGTGCAGCACGGAGATCAACTTACCTCAACCTCCCTCCCCCACCTTTTACCACCAATCCCTCCCCGCCCCTGAGGCATGCTCTTCCGTACTCGTTCCATTCTTCAGGCAACCGAAGCGGGCGATACAGGCTTTCACAGAGAACCCATTTCATCGCAGCTTCTCGCTCTCTCTAATGCATATTTCTGTCTCAAAATATTGACTCCTTTTGGGAGGGGGAAGGGGACGAGCAGGATGGAGCTCCGTAACAGTGTGGGTTGGTGCGTCAACTCGGTACAATGGATGACAAATGCTTCTGGTTTTGTCTGAAGGTGAACCTTTTAAAGTCCCAAGGGATGGTGCTTAAAGGAACTGGGGTAAGGGGTTAGAAAGACAACAGCCTCTTTGCCTAAACTGGCATTGCGCAATTTTGCTCCATGTACGAGGGTCATTCAATAAATAAGGCGCTCTTGCGTGAGTTCAGGTGAAACAAAGATGACTCTGGCGAATATTCCTTTTCGCACTTAAGCATCATATGTCTTCAAGCGTTTCTATAGTGGAACCACAAGCAAAACAACCTGCGCAGAGCCGCGACTCCTGTTCACCGTACTCCCGCGACGAGGGGAGGGTGAGTGGACCATGCTTCCTTATGGTCCGAGCAGAGCGAAAGAAGGGAAAGCTGCGCGGGGACTTTTCGTCCAAAGTTTTTTTCCTTGTGGTCGCTTGATACGTTTAGTATGCCAACTATATGAATTCGCTATTAAATGAATTACATACGAACGTCGAAAATACAGCAAAACAATGACATTAACATTATTTCATGCTCGGAATGCTAACCGGAATTGGACCTACAGTTTAAAATCAGATCAGAACCACTGTGGAATATGCCTACACCCTTTGATTACAAGGCGACAACGATTCCACTACTCTATTGGTGAGGCCCTCTATGTTATTTATTGACTGAATAAAAAAATGGTCTATCATGGAAGTAATTTCAACACAAATAGTTTTGGTGCTCGATTGTGAGGAATGGTACAGTCAATAATATACTCGTATTAAAAATCCGTTACGTAAATGTGTGGTGAAAATTCGCCATATTGAAAACATAGGCAAAAACCTGTTTCTTGAGATATTTTAGAACTTTTTCAAAAGTTTATTTATTTATATGCGTTTGTGTGTTTGTGAGTGTAGTAGATATCTCTAATATAATTCAAATTGAAACATTGAAACAATTTTTCTTCACTCAAACGCAACGCTGAAAGGACGTGGAATAAAAAGGTGAAACTATGGCTTCAACTATTGTTAAGCTGTAACCACCTGGAACGATGGTCTTTCGTAAGACTCTTGATTGCAATGGAGAAAATGCTTTCGAGCTAGTGGCAGTGATGGATCGAACAGTTAGACCGGGCGGATGATTCCTTCCTGCCTCCAAATTTGGGTGTTGATGGTATGACCCTTTTTGAGTTATGACCGGAAGGGTGAAGCAAAGTCCAGCTTAAGGACGTTCAATGTACTTTTTGCAATAATTTATTGAATAAAGGAAAATAAGATGTGGTACTGAATGAGAAGTGTGTGCAAAGGATGGTAGTGCTGGTACTGGAAGAAGTGTTTCTATCAATGTTCAATCGGATCAAATAATTTATTCAGTGTGTTATGTCAAAAAAAAGTATTGTTGCATGTAAAAAAGGAAGAAAGAAGACGACGATACACATACTTAGGTACATCTTCAAGTGTTAAATTACGTTCTGTATGTGAAGGCAGGTAGTGTGTATAATTTGTGGAGTTGGAGCGCTCGCAAATCCTCGTCACGACGATAGGCTGAAGTCGGAAGTTGTGACTGTTCGATCAGTACAGTTCAAGGACAGAATCATCAAGCTTTCTCATGATTTTCCACTATTTTACATTTAAATGCTTCACATCTTGTTTATCATCGAATTTGTTCAACAAATTTCCGTACTGAGATAGATATCCCAAACAATTTTCTTCTGCTTGTCAAGGATACAAGACACCTGGTGGAGTTTCGGCTTTTCTAGACCTTAAAACTGAAACAGTTTCCCTCCCAGATCGTGAAAGTAATCGACACAGATCTGTTTGGTTATCGAGCAATTACGGAACGGGTACACTCGGGAGCCTTGTGTTTGGTTCTAGACCAGCTTCGTTAATGGGCTATTGATTTGACTTCCCACATGGCGAAGGGGGGGAGGGGAGCTGAGGAGAGCTCTGTGTGAAGAGACTAATCTCTTCCCCAAACAAAGAGCAAATTGTGCTTATAAGGCAATACAGAAGACAGGGAGGCTGCGATGAAATGGCGCTGCATTTTCACAAGTATTGACTCGGTGAGCAGATGAGTGGTGGGATGAATCAAATTGTGGAATTATTGAACTATAGCACTAGAGGTGCCTGGGCTCAGCACCCCGAAATTTCCCAGCCCTATTAATAATTATATAAGGACGTTTTATGAAAGTTCTATGAATCTGAGATGATCGTATCCAAGCTGTACGCAAAATGAATCAAATATAATTTATGCTTTTTTTAAAATTCATCAATTGGTAACGGACACTGCCGGTGTAACGGGGAATTTGGACTCAGTAGAAAAATTACTGTACAGTCAATTTCCTACAGAGAAAAATGACTGCCCTTTTCAGTTCCATTCAATTAAGCAGGGGGTAAAATATCCCCGTAGAAAAATGACTGCCTCTCAATTCCCACTTAAAAGACGGGGTACAAATTCCCCGTAGAAAAGTGACTGCCCAATTAAATCCTGCTTATATTAGGAGGGGGTACAAATTACCCGTAGAAAAGTGACTGCCCAATTAAATCCTGCTTATATTAGGAGGGGGTACAAATTCCCCGTAGAAAAGTGACTGCCCCTTTATATCCTGCTTATATTAGGAGGGGGTATAATTTCCCCGTAGAAAAGTGACTGCCCCCTTAAATACTGCTTATATTAAGAGGGGGTGCAATTTCCCCGTAGAAAAGTGACTGCCCAATTAAATCCTGCTTATATTAGGAGGGGGTACAATTTCCCCGTAGAAAAGTGACTGCCCAATTAAATCCTGCTTATATTAGGAGGGGGTACAATTTCCCCGTAGAAAAGTGACTGCCCAATTAAATCCTGCTTATATTAGGAGGGGGTACAAATTCCCCGTAGAAAAGTGACTGCCCAATTAAATCCTGCTTATATTAGGAGGGGGTACAATTTCCCCGTAGAAAAGTGACTGCCCAATTTAATCCTGTTTATATTAGGAGGGGGTACAATTTCCCCGTAGAAAAGTGACTGCCCCCTTAAATACTGCTTATATTAGGAGGGGGGTACAATTTCCCCGTAGAAAAGTGACTGCCCAATTAAATCCTGCTTATATTAGGAGGGGGTACAATTTCCCCGTAGAAAAGTGACTGCCCAATTAAATCCTGCTTATATTAGGAGGGGGTACAAATTCCCCGTAGAAGAGTGACTGCCCCCTTAAATACTGCTTATATTAGGAGGGGGTACAATTTCCCCGTAGAAAAGTGACTGCCCAATTAAATCCTGCTTATATTAGGAGGGGGTACAATTTCCCCGTAGAAAAGTGACTGCCCCCTTAAATACGGCTTATATTAGGAGGGGGTACAATTTCCCCGTAGAAAAGTGACTGCCTAATTAAATCCTGCTTATATTAGGAGGGGGTACAATTTCCCCGTAGAAAAGTGACTGCCCCCTTAAATCCTGCTTATATTAGGAGGGGGTACAATTTCCCCGTAGAAAAGTGACTGCCCAATTAAATCCTGCTTATATTAGGAGGGGGTACAAATTCCCCGTAGAAAAGTGACTGCCCCCTTAAATACTGCTTATATTAGGAGGGGGTACAATTTCCCCGTAGAAAAGTGACTGCCCAATTAAATCCTGCTTATATTAGGAGGGGGTACAAATTCCCCGTAGAAAAGTGACTGCCCAATTAAATCCTGCTTATATTAGGAGGGGGTACAAATTCCCCGTAGAAAAGTGACTGCCCAATTAAATCCTGCTTATATTAGGAGGGGGTACAAATTCCCCGTAGAAAAGTGACTGCCCAATTAAATCCTGCTTATATTAGGAGGGGGTATAATTTCCCCGTAGAAAAGGGACTGCCCCCTTAAATACTGCTTATATTAGGAGGGGGTACAATTTCCCCGTAGAAAAGTGACTGCCCAATTAAATCCTGCTTATATTAGGAGGGGGTACAAATTCCCCGTAGAAAAGTGACTGCCCAATTAAATCCTGCTTATATTAGGAGGGGGTACAATTTCCACGTAGAAAAGTGACTGCCCCCTTAAATACTGCTTATATTAGGAGAGGGGTACAATTTCCCCGTAGAAAAGTGACTGCCCAATTAAATCCTGCTTATATTAAGAGGGGGTACAAATTCCCCGTAGAAAAGTGACTGACCAATTAAATCCTGCTTATATTAGGAGGGGGTACAATTTCCCCGTAGAAAAGTGACTGCCCAATTTAATCCTGTTTATATTAGGAGGGGGTACAATTTCCCCGTAGAAAAGTGACTGCCCCCTTAAATACTGCTTATATTAGGAGGGGGTACAATTTCCCCGTAGAAAAGTGACTGCCCAATTAAATCCTGCTTATATTAGGAGGGGGTACAATTTCCCCGTAGAAAAGTGACTGCCCAATTAAATCCTGCTTATATTAGGAGGGGGTACAAATTCCCCGTAGAAAAGTGACTGCCCCCTTAAATACTGCTTATATTAGGAGGGGAAACAATTTCCCCGTAGAAAAGTGACTGCCCAATTAAATCCTGCTTATATTAGGAGGGGGTACAATTTCCCCGTAGAAAAGTGACTGCCCCCTTAAATACTGCTTATATTAGGAGGGGGTACAATTTCCCCGTAGAAAAGTGACTGCCCAATTAAATCCTGCTTATATTAGGAGGGGGTACAATTTCCCCGTAGAAAAGTGACTGCCCCCTTAAATACTGCTTATATTAGGAGGGGGTACAATTTCCCCGTAGAAAAGTGACTGCCCAATTAAATCCTGCTTATATTAGGAGGGGGTACAATTTCCCCGTAGAAAAGTGACTGCCCCCTTAAATACTGTTTATATTAGGAGGGGGTATAATTTCCCCGTAGAAAAGTGACTGCCCAATTAAATCCTGCTTATATTAGGAGGGGGTACAAGTTCCCCTAGAAAAGTGACTGCCCAATTAAATCCTGCTTATATTAGGAGGGGGTACAACTTCCCCGTAGAAAAGTGAGTGCCCAATTAAATCCTGCTTATATTAGGAGGGGGTACAATTTCCCCGTAGAAAAGTGACTGCCCCCTTAAATCCTGCTTATATTAGGAGGGGGTACAATTTCCCCGTAGAAAAGTGACTGCCCAATTAAATACTGCTTATATTAGGAGGGGGTACAATTTCCCCGTAGAAAAGTGACTGCCCAATTAAATCCTGCTTATATTAGGAGGGGGTACAAATTCCCCGTAGAAAAGTGACTGCCCCCTTAAATACTGCTTATATTAGGAGGGGGTACAATTTCCCCGTAGAAAAGTGACTGCCCAATTAAATCCTGCTTATATTAGGAGGGGGTACAATTTCCCCGTAGAAAAGTGACTGCCCCCTTAAATACTGCTTATATTAGGAGGGGGTACAATTTCCCCGTAGAAAAGTGACTGCCCAATTAAATCCTGCTTATATTAGGAGGGGGTAAAATTTCCCCTTTGAAAAGTGACTGCCCCCTTAAATACTGCTTATATTAGGAGGGGGTACAATTTCCCGTAGAAAAGTGACTGCCCAATTAAATCCTGCTTATCTTAGGAGGGGGTACAAAATCCCCGTAGAAAAGTGACTGCCCCCTTAAATACTGCTTATATTAGGAGGGGGTACAATTTCCCCGTAGAAAAGTGACTGCCCAAATAAATCCTGCTTATATTAGGAGGGGGTACAAATTCCCCGTAGAAAAGTGACTACCCCCTTAAATCCTGCTTATATTAGGAGGGGGTACAATTTCCCCGTAGAAAAGTGACTGCACAATTAAATCCTGCTTATATTAGGAAGGGGTACAATTTCCCCGTAGAAAAGTGACTGCCCCCTTAAATACTGCTTATATTAGGAGGGGGTACAATTTCCCCGTAGAAAAGTGACTGCCCAATTAAATCCTACTTATATTAGGAGGGGGTACAATTTCCCCGTAGAAAAGTGACTGCCCCCTTAAATACTACTTATATTAGGAGGGGGTACAATTTCCCCGTAGAAAAGTGACTGCCCAATTAAATCCTGCTTATATTAGCAGGGGGTACAAATTCCCCGTAGAAAAGTGACTGCCCCCTTAAATACTGCTTATATTAGGAGGGGGTACAATTTCCCCGTAGAAAAGTGACTGCCCAATTAAATCCTGCTTATATTAGGAGGGGGTACAATTTCCCCGTAGAAAAGTGACTGCCAAATTAAATCCTTCTTATATTAGGAGGGGGTACAAATTCCCTGTAGAAAAGTGACTGCCCCCTTAAATACTGCTTATATTAGGAGGGGGTACAATTTCCCCATAGAAAAGTGACTGCCCAATTAAATCCTGCTTATATTAGGAGGGGGTACAATTTCCCCGTAGAAATGTGACTGCCCCCTTAAATACTGCTTATATTGGGGGGGTACAATTTCCCCGTAGAAAAGTGACTGCCCAATTAAATCCTGCTTATATTAGGAGGGGGTACAATTTCCCCGTAGAAAAGTGACTGCCCAATTAAATACTGCTTATATTAGGAGGGGGTACAATTTCCTCGTAGAAAAGTGACTGCCCAATTAAATCCTGCTTATATTAGGAGGGGGTACAAATTCCCCGTAGGAAAGTGACTGCCCCCTTAAATACTGCTAATATTAGGTGGGGGTACAATTTCCCCGTAGAAAAGTGACTGTCCAATTAAATCCTGCTTATATTAGGAGGGGGTACAATTTCCCCGTAGAAAAGTGACTGCCCCCTTAAATCCTGCTTATATTAGGAGGGGGTACAATTTCCCCGTAGAAAAGTGACTGCCCAATTAAATCCTGCTTATATCAGGAGGGGGTACAATTTCCCCGTAGAAAACTGACTGCCCCCTTAAATACTGCTTATATTAGGAGGGGGTACAATTTCCCGTAGAAAAGTGACTGCCCAATTAAATCCTGCTTATATTAGGAGGGGGTACAAGTTCCCCGTAGAAAAGTGACTGCCCCCTTAAATACTGCTTATATTAGGAGGGGGTACAATTTCCCCGTAGAAAAGTGATTGCCCAATTAAATCCTGCTTATATTAGGAGGGGGTACAATTTCCCCGTAGAAAAGTGACTGCCCCCTTAAATCCTGCTTATATTAGGAGGGGGTACAATTTCCCCGTAGAAAAGTGACTGCCCAATTAAATCCTGCTTATATTAGGAGGGGGTACAATTTCCCCGTAGAAAAGTGACTGCCCCCTTAAATACTGCTTATATTAGGAGGGGGTACAATTTCCCCGTAGAAAAGTGACTGCCCAATTAAATCCTGCTTATATTAGGAGGTGGTACAAATTCCCCGTAGAAAAGTGACTGCCCAATTAAATCCTGCTTATATTAGGAGGGGGTACAATTTCCCCGTAGAAAAGTGACTGCCCCCTTAAATACTGCTTATATTAGGAGGGGGTACAATTTCCCCGTAGAAAAGTGACTGCCCCCTTAAATACTGCATATATTAGGAGGGGGTACAATTTCCCCGTAGAAAAGTGACTGCCCCCTTAAATACTGCTTATATAAGGAGGGGGTACAAATTCCCCGTAGAAAAATGACTGCCCAATTATATCCTGCTTATATTAGGAGGGGGTACAATTTCCCCGTAGAAAAGTGACTGCCCCCTTAAATACTGCTTATATTAGGAGGGGGTACAAATTCCCCGTAGAAAAGTGACTGCCCAATTAAATACTGCTTATATTAGGAGGGGGTAAAAATTCCCCGTAGAAAAGTGACTGCCCAATTAAATCCTGCTTATATTAGGAGGGGGTACAATTTCCCCGTAGAAAAGTGACTGCCCAATTAAATCCTGCTATATTAGGAGGGGGTACAATTTCCCCGTAGAAAAGTGACTGCCCCCTTAAATACTGCTTATATTAGGAGGGGTACAATTTCCCCGTAGAAAAGTGACTGCCCAATTAAATCCTGCTTATATTAGGAGGGGGTACAAATTCCCCGTAGAAAAGTGACTGCCCCCTTAAATACTGCTTATATTAGGAGGGGGTACAAATTCCCCGTAGAAAAGTGACTGCCCAATTAAATCCTGCTTATATTAGGAGGGGGTACAAATTCCCCGTAGAAAAGTGACTGCCCAATTAAATCCTGCTTATATTAGGAGGGGGTACAATTTCCCCGTAGAAAAGTGACTGCCCAATTAAATCCTGCTTATATTAGGAGGGGGTACAAGTTCCCCGTAGAAAAGTGACTGCCCAATTAAATCCTGCTTATATTAGGAGGGGGTACAATTTCCCCGTAGAAAAGTGAGTGCCCAATTAAATCCTGCTTATATTAGGAGGGGGTTCAATTTCCCCGTAGAAAAGTGACTGCCCCCTTAAATCCTGCTTATATTAGGAGGGGGTACAATTTCCCCGTAGAAAAGTGACTGCCCAATTAAATACTGCTTATATTAGGAGGGGGTACAATTTCCCCGTAGAAAAGTGACTGCCCAATTAAATCCTGCTTATATTAGGAGGGGGTACAAATTCCCCGTAGAAAAGTGACTGCCCCCTTAAATACTGCTTATATTAGGAGGGGGTACAATTTCCCCGTAGAAAAGTGACTGCCCAATTAAATCCTGCTTATATTAGGAGGGGGTACAATTTCCCCGTAGAAAAGTGACTGCCCAATTAAATCCTGCTTATATTAGGAGGGGGTACAATTTCCCCGTAGAAAAGTGACTGCCCAATTAAATCCTGCTTATATTAGGAGGGGGTAAAATTTCCCCTTTGAAAAGTGACTGCCCCCTTAAATACTGCTTATATTAGGAGGGGGTACAATTTCCCGTAGAAAAGTGACTGCCCAATTAAATCCTGCTTATATTAGGAGGGGGTACAAATTCCCCGTAGAAAAGTGACTGCCCCCTTAAATACTGCTTATATTAGGAGGGGGTACAATTTCCCCGTAGAAAAGTGACTGCCCAAATAAATCCTGCTTATATTAGGAGGGGGTACAAATTCCCCGTAGAAAAGTGACTGCCCCCTTAAATACTGCTTATATTAGGAGGGGGTACAATTTCCCCGTAGAAAAGTGACTGCCCAATTAAATCCTGCTTATATTAGGAGGGGGTACAAATTCCCCGTAGAAAAGTGACTGCCCCATTAAATACTGCTTATATTAGGAGGGGGTACAATTTCCCCGTAGAAAAGTGACTGCCCAATTAAATCCTGCTTATATTAGGAGGGGGTACAATTTCCCCGTAGAAAAGTGACTGCCCACTTAAATACTGCTTATATTAGGAGGGGGTACAATTTCCCCGTAGAAAAGTGACTGCCCAATTAAATCCTCCTTATATTAGGAGGGGGTACAAATTCCCCGTAGAAAAGTGACTGCACCCTTAAATACTGCTTATATTAGGAGGGGGTACAATTTCCCCGTAGAAAAGTGACTGCCCAATTAAATCCTGCTTATATTAGGATGGGGTACAATTTCCCCGTAGAAAAGTGACTGCCCAATTAAATCCTGCTTATATTAGGAAGGGGTACAAATTCACCGTAGAAAAGTGACTGCCCAATTAAATCCTGCTTATATTAGGAGGTAGTACAATTTCCCCGTAGAAAAGTGACTGCCCAATTTAATCCTGTTTATATTAGGAGGGGGTACAGTTTCCCCGTAGAAAAGTGACTGCCCCCTTAAATACTGCTTATATTAGGAGGGGGTACAATTTCCCCGTAGAAAAGTGACTGCCCAATTAAATCCTGCTTATATTAGGAGGGGGTACAATTTCCCCGTAGAAAAGTGACTGCCAAATT
This sequence comes from Lepisma saccharinum, assembly GCF_977018435.1. Lineage (NCBI taxonomy): Eukaryota > Metazoa > Arthropoda > Insecta > Zygentoma > Lepismatidae > Lepisma > Lepisma saccharinum. The sequence continues at coordinate 91,107,926 of NC_139231.1, read as the reverse complement.
AAATCCTTCTTATATTAGGAGGGGGTACAAATTCCCTGTAGAAAAGTGACTGCCCCCTTAAATACTGCTTATATTAGAAGGGGGTACAATTTCCCCGTAGAAAAGTGACTGCCCAATTAAATCCTGCTTATATTAGGAGGGGGTACAATTTCCCCGTAGAAAAGTGACTGCCCCCTTAAATCCTGCTTATATTAGGAGGGGGTACAATTTCCCCGTAGAAAAGTGACTGCCCAATTAAATCCTGCTTATATTAGGAGGGGTACAATTTCCCCGTAGAAAAGTGACTGCCCAATTAAATACTGCTTATATTAGGAGGGGGTACAATTTCCCCGTAGAAAAGTGACTGCCCAATTAAATCCTGCTTAAATTAGGAGGGGGTACAAATTCCCCGTAGGAAAGTGACTGCCCCCTTAAATACTGCTAATATTAGGAGGGGGTACAATTTCCCCGTAGAAAAGTGACTGTCCAATTAAATCCTGCTTATATTAGGAGGGGGTACAATTTCCCCGTAGAAAAGTGACTGCCCCCTTAAATCCTGCTTATATTAGGAGGGGGTACAATTTCCCCGTAGAAAAGTGACTGCCCAATTAAATCCTGCTTATATCAGGAGGGGGTACATTTTCCCCGTAGAAAACTGACTGCCCCCTTAAATACTGCTTATATTAGGAGGGGGTACAATTTCCCGTAGAAAAGTGACTGCCCAATTAAATCCTGCTTATATTAGGAGGGGGTACAAATTCCCCGTAGAAAAGTGACTGCCCCCTTAAATACTGCTTATATTAGGAGGGGGTACAATTTCCCCGTAGAAAAGTGATTGCCCAATTAAATCCTGCTTATATTAGGAGGGGGTACAATTTCCCCGTAGAAAAGTGACTGCCCAATTAAATCCTGCTTATATTAGGAGGGGGTACAATTTCCCCGTAGAAAAGTGACTGCCCCCTTAAATACTGCTTATATTAGGAGGGGGTACAATTTCCCCGTAGAAAAGTGACTGCCCAATTAAATCCTGCTTATATTAGGAGGGGGTACAAATTCCCCGTAGAAAAGTGACTGCCCAATTAAATCCTGCTTATATTAGGAGGGGGTACAATTTCCCCGTAGAAAAGTGACTGCCCCCTTAAATACTGCTTATATTAGGAGGGGGTACAATTTCCCCGTAGAAAAGTGACTGCCCCCTTAAATACTGCATATATTAGGAGGGGGTACAATTTCCCCGTAGAAAAGTGACTGCCCAATTAAATCCTGCATATATTAGGAGGGGGTACAATTTCCCCGTAGAAAAGTGACTGCCCACTTAAATACTGCTTATATTAGGAGGGGGTACAATTTCCCCGTAGAAAAGTGACTGCCCAATTAAATCCTGCTTATATTAGGAGGGGGTACAAATTCCCCGTAGAAAAGTGACTGCACCCTTAAATACTGCTTATATTAGGAGGGGGTACAATTTCCCCGTAGAAAAGTGACTGCCCAATTAAATCCTGCTTATATTAGGATGGGGTACAATTTCCCCGTAGAAAAGTGACTGCCCAATTAAATCCTGCTTATATTAGGAAGGGGTACAAATTCCCCGTAGAAAAGTGAATGCCCAATTAAATCCTGCTTATATTAGGAGGTAGTACAATTTCCCCGTAGAAAAGTGACTGCCCAATTTAATCCTGTTTATATTAGGAGGGGGTACAGTTTCCCCGTAGAAAAGTGACTGCCCCCTTAAATACTGCTTATATTAGGAGGGGGTACAATTTCCCCGTAGAAAAGTGACTGCCCAATTAAATCCTGCTTATATTAGGAGGGGGTACAATTTCCCCGTAGAAAAGTGACTGCCAAATTAAATCCTTCTTATATTAGGAGGGGGTACAAATTCCCTGTAGAAAAGTGACTGCCCCCTTAAATACTGCTTATATTAGAAGGGGGTACAATTTCCCCGTAGAAAAGTGACTGCCCAATTAAATCCTGCTTATATTAGGAGGGGGTACAATTTCCCCGTAGAAAAGTGACTGCCCCCTTAAATCCTGCTTATATTAGGAGGGGGTACAATTTCCCCGTAGAAAAGTGACTGCCCAATTAAATCCTGCTTATATTAGGAGGGGTACAATTTCCCCGTAGAAAAGTGACTGCCCAATTAAATACTGCTTATATTAGGAGGGGGTACAATTTCCCCGTAGAAAAGTGACTGCCCAATTAAATCCTGCTTAAATTAGGAGGGGGTACAAATTCCCCGTAGGAAAGTGACTGCCCCCTTAAATACTGCTAATATTAGGAGGGGGTACAATTTCCCCGTAGAAAAGTGACTGTCCAATTAAATCCTGCTTATATTAGGAGGGGGTACAATTTCCCCGTAGAAAAGTGACTGCCCCCTTAAATCCTGCTTATATTAGGAGGGGGTACAATTTCCCCGTAGAAAAGTGACTGCCCAATTAAATCCTGCTTATATCAGGAGGGGGTACATTTTCCCCGTAGAAAACTGACTGCCCCCTTAAATACTGCTTATATTAGGAGGGGGTACAATTTCCCGTAGAAAAGTGACTGCCCAATTAAATCCTGCTTATATTAGGAGGGGGTACAAATTCCCCGTAGAAAAGTGACTGCCCCCTTAAATACTGCTTATATTAGGAGGGGGTACAATTTCCCCGTAGAAAAGTGATTGCCCAATTAAATCCTGCTTATATTAGGAGGGGGTACAATTTCCCCGTAGAAAAGTGACTGCCCAATTAAATCCTGCTTATATTAGGAGGGGGTACAATTTCCCCGTAGAAAAGTGACTGCCCCCTTAAATACTGCTTATATTAGGAGGGGGTACAATTTCCCCGTAGAAAAGTGACTGCCCAATTAAATCCTGCTTATATTAGGAGGGGGTACAAATTCCCCGTAGAAAAGTGACTGCCCAATTAAATCCTGCTTATATTAGGAGGGGGTACAATTTCCCCGTAGAAAAGTGACTGCCCCCTTAAATACTGCTTATATTAGGAGGGGGTACAATTTCCCCGTAGAAAAGTGACTGCCCCCTTAAATACTGCATATATTAGGAGGGGGTACAATTTCCCCGTAGAAAAGTGACTGCCCCCTTAAATACTGCTTATATAAGGAGGGGGTACAAATTCCCCGTAGAAAAATGACTGCCCAATTATATCCTGCTTATATTAGGAGGGGGTACAATTTCCCCGTAGAAAAGTGACTGCCCCCTTAAATACTGCTTATATTAGGAGGGGTACAAATTCCCCGTAGAAAAGTGACTGCCCAATTAAATACTGCTTATATTAGGAGGGGGTACAAATTCCCCGTAGAAAAGTGACTGCCCAATTAAATCCTGCTTATATTAGGAGGGGGTACAATTTCCCCGTAGAAAAGTGACTGCCCAATTAAATCCTGCTTATATTAGGAGGGGGTACAATTTCCCGTAGAAAAGTGACTGCCCCCTTAAATACTGCTTATATTAGGAGGGGTACAATTTCCCCGTAGAAAAGTGACTGCCCAATTAAATCCTGCTTATATTAGGAGGGGGTACAAATTCCCCGTAGAAAAGTGACTGCCCCCTTAAATACTGCTTATATTAGGAGGGGGTACAAATTACCCGTAGAAAAGTGACTGCCCAATTAAATCCTGCTTATATTAGGAGGGGGTACAAATTCCCCGTAGAAAAGTGACTGCCCAATTAAATCCTGCTTATATTAGGAGGGGGTATAATTTCCACGTAGAAAAGTGACTGCCCCCTTAAATACTGCTTATATTAGGAGGGGGTACAATTTCCCCGTAGAAAAGTGACTGCCCAATTAAATCCTACTTATATTAGGAGGGGGTACAAATTCCCCGTAGAAAAGTGACTGCCCAATTAAATCCTGCTTATATTAGGAGGGGGTACAATTTCCCCGTAGAAAAGTGACTGACCCCTTAAATACTGCTTATATTAAGAGGGGGTATAATTTCCGCGTAGAAAAGTGACTGCCCAATTAAATCCTGCTTATATTAGGAGGGGGTACAAATTCCCCGTAGAAAAGTGACTGCCCAATTAAATCCTGCTTATATTAGGAGGGGGTACAATTTCCCCGTAGAAAAGTGACTGCCCAATTTAATCCTGTTTATATTAGGAGGGGGTACAATTTCCCCGTAGAAAAGGGACTGCCCCCTTAAATACTGCTTATATTAAGAGGGGGTACAATTTCCCCGTAGAAAAGTGACTGCCTAATTAAATCCTGCTTATATTAGGAGGGGGTACAATTTCCCCGTAGAAAAGTGACTGCCCAATTAAATCCTGCTTATATTAGGAGGGGGTACAATTTCCCCGTAGAAAAGTGACTGCCCCCTTAAATCCTGCTTATATTAGGAGGGGGTACAAATTCCCCGTAGAAAAGTGACTGCCCAATTAAATCCTGCTTATATTAGGAGGGGGTACAATTTCCCCGTAGAAAAGTGACTGCCCCCTTAAATACTGTTGATATTAGGAGGGGGTACAATTTCCCCGTAGAAAAGTGACTGCCCAATTAAATCCTGCTTATATTAGGAGGGGGTACAAATTCCCCGTAGAAAAGTGACTGCCCAATTAAATCCTGCTTAAATTAGGAGGGGGTACAATTTCCCCGTAGAAAAGTGACTGCCCAATTAAATCCTGCTTATATTAGGAGGGGGTACAATTTCCCGGTAGAAAAGTGACTGCCCTCTTAAATACTGCTTATATTAGGAGGGGGTACAATTTCCCCGTAGAAAAGTGACTGCCCAATTAAATACTGCTTATATTAGGAGGGGGTACAATTTCCCCGTAGAAAAGTGACTGGCCAATTAAATCCTGCTTATATTAACAGGGGGTACAAATTCCCCGTAGAAAAGTGACTGCCCCCTTAAATACTGCTTATATTAGGAGGGGGTACAATTTCCCCGTAGAAAAGTGACTGTCCAATTAAATCCTGCTTATATTAGGAGGGGGTACAATTTCCCCGTAGAAAAGTGACTGCCCCCTTAAATCCTGCTTATATTAGGAGGGGGTACAATTTCCCCGTAGAAAAGTGACTGCCCAATTAAATCCTGCTTATATTAGGAGGGGGTATAATTTCCCCGTAGAAAACTGACTGCCCCCTTAAATACTGCTTATATTAGGAGGGGGTACAATTTCCCCGTAGAAAAGTGACTGCCCAATTAAATCCTGCTTATATTAGGAGGGGGTACAATTTCCCCGTAGAAAAGTGACTGCCCCCTTAAATACTGCTTATATTAGGAGGGGGTACAATTTCCCCGTAGAAAAGTGATTGCCAATTAAATCCCGCTTATATTAGGAGGGGGTACAATTTCCCCGTAGAAAAGTGACTGCCCCCTTAAATACTGCTTATATTAGGAGGGGGTACAATTTCCCCGTAGAAAAGTGACTGCCCAATTAAATCCTGCTTATATTAGGAGGGGGTACAATTTCCCCGTAGAAAAGTGACTGTCCCCTTAAATACTGCTTATATTAGGAGGGGGTACAATTTCCCAGTAGAAAAGTGACTGCCCAATTAAATCCTGCTTATATTAGGAGGTGGTACAATTTCCCCGTAGAAAAGTGACTGCCCAATTAAATCCTGCTTATATTAGGAGGGGGTACAATTTCCCCGTAGAAAAGTGACTGCCCCCTTAAATACTGCTTATATTAGGGGTACAATTTCCCCGTAGAAAAGTGACTGCCCAATTAAATCCTGCTTATATTAGGAGGGGGTACAAATTCCACGTAGAAAAGTGACTGCAAAATTAAATCCTGCTTATATTAGGAGGGGGTACAATTTCCCCGTAGAAAAGTGACTGCCCCCTTAAATACTGCTTATATTAGGAGGGGGTACAATTTCCCCGTAGAAAAGTGACTGCCCTTAAATACTGCTTATATTAGGAGGGGGTATAAATTCCCCGTAGAAAAGTGACTGCCCCCTTAAATACTGCTAATATTAGGAGGGGGTATAATTTCCCCGTAGAAAAGTGACTGCCCCCTTAAATCCTGCTTATATTAGGAGGGGGTATAATTTCTCCGTAGAAAAGTGAATGCCCCTTAAATACTGCTAATATTAGGAGGGGGTACAATTTCCCAGTAAAAAAGTGACTGCCCCCTTAAATCTTGCTAATTTTAGGAGGGGGTATAATTTTACCGTAGAAAAGTGACTGTCCCCATAAATCTTGCTTATATTAGGAGGGGGTATAATTTCCCCGTAGAAAAGTGACTGCCCACTTATATCCTGCTTATATTAGGAGGGGGTATAATTTCCCCGTAGAAAAGTGACTGCCCCATTAAATCCTGCTTATATTAGGAGGGGGTATAAATTCCCCGTAGAAAAGTGACTGCCCCCTTAAATACTGCTAATATTCAAAGGCGGTATAATTTCCCCGTAGAAAAGTGACTGCCCCCTTAAATCCTGCTTATATTAGGAGGGGGTATAATTTCTCCGTAGAAAAGTGAATGCCCCTTAAATACTGCTTACATTAGGAGGGGGTACAATTTCCCCGTAGAAAAGTGACTGCCCCCTTAAATCCTGCTAATATTAGGAGGTGGTACAATTTCCCCGTAGAAAAGTGACTGCCCAATTAAATACTGCTTATATTAGGAGGGGGTACAATTTCACCGTAGAAAAGTGACTGGCCAATTAAATCCTGCTTATATTAACAGGGGGTACAAATTCCCCGTAGAAAAGTGACTGCCCCCTTAAATACTGCTTATATTAGGAGGGGGTACAATTTCCCCGTAGAAAAGTGACTGTCCAATTAAATCCTGCTTATATTAGGAGGGGGTACAATTTCCCCGTAGAAAAGTGACTGCCCCCTTAAATCCTGCTTATATTAGGAGGGGGTACAATTTCCCCGTAGAAAAGTGACTGCCCCCTTAAATCCTGCTTATATTAGGAGGGGGTACAATTTCCCCGTAGAAAAGTGACTGCCCAATTAAATCCTGCTTATATTAGGAGGGGGTACAATTTCCCCGTAGAAAAGTGACTGCCCAATTAAATCCTGCTTATATTAGGAGGGGGTACAATTTCCCCGTAGAAAAGTGACTGTCCCCTTAAATACTGCTTATATTAGGAGGGGGTACAATTTCCCAGTAGAAAAGTGACTGCCCAATTAAATCCTGCTTATATTAGGAGGTGGTACAATTTCCCCGTAGAAAAGTGACTGCCCAATTAAATCCTGCTTATATTAGGAGGGGGTACAATTTCCCCGTAGAAAAGTGACTGCCCAATTAAATCCTGCTTATATTAGGAGGGGGTACAATTTCCCCGTAGAAAAGTGACTGTCCCCTTAAATACTGCTTATATTAGGAGGGGGTACAATTTCCCAGTAGAAAAGTGACTGCCCAATTAAATCCTGCTTATATTAGGAGGTGGTACAATTTCCCCGTAGAAAAGTGACTGCCCAATTAAATCCTGCTTATATTAGGAGGGGGTACAATTTCCCCGTAGAAAAGTGACTGCCCCCTTAAATACTGCTTATATTAGGGGTACAATTTCCCCGTAGAAAAGTGACTGTCCAATTAAATCCTGCTTATATTAGGAGGGGGTACAATTTCCCCGTAGAAAAGTGACTGCCCAATTAAATCCTGCTTATATTAGGAGGGGGTACAATTTCCCCGTAGAAAATTGACTGTCCAATTAAATCCTGCTTATATTAGGAGGGGGTACAATTTCCCCGTAGAAAAGTGACTGCCCCCTTAAATCCTGCTTATATTAGGAGGGGGTACAATTTCCCCGTAGAAAAGTGACTGCCCAATTAAATCCTGCTTATATTAGGAGGGGGTACAATTTCCCCGTAGAAAACTGACTGCTCCCTTAAATACTGCTTATATTAGGAGGGGGTACAATTTCCCGTAGAAAAGTGACTGCCCAATTAAATCCTGCTTATATTAGGAGGGGGTACAAATTCCCCGTAGAAAAGTGACTGCCCCCTTAAATACTGCTTATATTAGGAGGGGGTACAATTTCCCCGTAGAAAAGTGATTGCCCAATTAAATCCTGCTTATATTAGGAGGGGGTACAATTTCCCCGTAGAAAAGTGACTGCCCCCTTAAATACTGCTTATATTAGGAGGGGGTACAATTTCCCCGTAGAAAAGTGACTGCCCCCTTAAATACTGCTAATATTAGGAGGGGGTACAATTTCCCAGTAAAAAAGTGACTGCCCCCTTAAATCCTTCTAATTTTAGGAGAGGGTATAATTTTACCGTAGAAAAGTGACTGCCCCCATAAATCTTGCTTATATTAGGAGGGGGTATAATTTCCCCGTAGAAAAGTGACTGCCCACTTATGTCCTGCTTATATTAGGAGGGGGTATAATTTCCCCGTAGAAAAGTGACTGCCGCATTAGATCCTGCTTATATTAGGAGGGGGTATAAATTCCCCGTAGAAAAGTGACTGCACAATTAAATACTGCTAATATTAAAAGGGGGTATAATTTCCCCGTAGAAAAGTGACTGCCCCCTTAAATCCTGCTTATATTAGGAGGGGGTATAATTTCTCCGTAGAAAAGTGAATGCCCCTTAAATACTGCTTACATTAGGAGGGGGTACAATTTCCCCGTAGAAAAGTGACTGTCCCCTTAAATCCTGCTTATATTAGGAGGGGGTACAATTTCCCAGTAGAAAAGTGACTGTCCAATTAAATCCTGCTTATATTAGGAGGTGGTAAAATTTCCCCGTAGAAAAGTGACTGCCCAATTAAATCCTGCTTATATTAGGAGGGGGTACAATTTCCCCGTAGAAAAGTGACTGCCCCCTTAAATACTGCTTATATTAGGGGTACAATTTCCCCGTAGAAAAGTGACTGCCCAATTAAACCCTGCTTATATTAGGAGGGGGTACAAATTCCCCGTAGAAAAGTGACTGCCCAATTAAATCCTGCTTATATTAGGAGGGGGTACAATTTCCCCGTAGAAAAGTGACTGCCCCCTTAAATCCTGCTTATATTAGGAGGGGGTACAATTTCCCCGTAGAAAATTGACTGCCCCCTTAAATACTGCTTATATTAGGAGGGGGTATAAATTCCCCGTAGAAAAGTGGCTGCCCCCTTAAATACTGCTAATATTAGGAGGGGGTATAATTTCCCCGTAGAAAAGTGACTGCCCCCTTAAATCCTGCTTATATTAGGAGGGGGTATAATTTCTCCGTAGAAAGTGAATGCCCCTTAAATACTGCTAATATTAGGAGGGGGTACAATTTCCCAGTAAAAAAGTGACTGCCCCCTTAAATCTTGCTAATTTTAGGAGGGGGTATAATTTTACCGTAGAAAAGTTACTGCCCCCATAAATCTTGCTTATATTAGGAGGGGGTATAATTTCCCCGTAGAAAAGTGACTGCCCACTTATATCCTGCTTATATTAGGAGGGGGTATAATTTCCCCGTAGAAAAGTGACTGCCCCATTAAATCCTGCTTATATTAAGAGGGGGTATAAATTCCCCGTAGAAAAGTGACTGCCCCCTTAAATACTGCTAATATTAGGACGGGGTATAATTTCCCCGTAGAAAAGTGACTGCCCCCTTAAATCCTGCTTATATTAGGAGGGCGTATCATTTCTCCGTAGAAAAGTGAATGCCCCTTAAATACTGCTTACATTAGGAGGGGGTACAATTTCCCCGTAGAAAAGTGACTGCCCCCTTAAATCCTGCTAATATTAGGAGGTGGTACAATTTCCCCGTAGAAAATTGACTGCCCCCTTAAATACTGCTTATATTAGGAGGGGGTATAAATTCCCCGTAGAAAAGTGACTGCCCCCTTAAATACTGCTAATATTAGGAGGGGGTATAATTTCCCCGTAGAAAAGTGACTGCCCCCTTAAATCCTGCTTATATTAGGAGGGGGTATAATTTCTCCGTAGAAAAGTGAATGCCCCTTAAATACTGCTAATATTAGGAGGGGGTACAATTTCCCAGTAAAAAAGTGACTGCCCCCTTAAATCCTGCTAATTTTAGGAAGGGGTATAATTTTACCGTAGAAAAGTGACTGCCCCCATAAATCTTGCTTAGTTGTTTAGCCTTCAAGGAGTTTGGACGTGCATGAATAGCTCTCTCTTTCCGCTTGAGTCGCCCGCTGTGAACCGCATGTAAGAGTGTCCGTCTACCCAACTCGAGCTTGCACGGAGGAGGGGATACTGCAGCACAAGTACTTATTCTGTCGTATTTTTTTTTAATTGTTAAGAGCAGTATTGCCCGAAAAATGGGAATCAGCAAAGCTGAGTGGCAACGGATTGAAAACTCCTTCTCGACAGCCATAGCGAAGGAACTCAACCAACAGTTCGGAGACCTGGACAGACGCATCGCCCTGGCATTTGCAAGTGATGCGGTGTTGAAAGAAATTAAACCAGCGCTGACCACTGCAATTAAATCTGCCGTGGAGGATGCCATTCAAGAAGTAAAAAACGATCTCGAGAGGAAAATCTCTGAGCTAGACAAGCAAGTGAAGCAAGTGCGAAAGGATCTGAATTCCCTGGAACAATATGACCGCCGCCTGAACCTTGTTTTTCATGGCATCAATGAAAGTGAGGGTGAAAAGTGTGAAGTGATTGCTTCAAAAATCATCAATGAGCAGGTGAAAGTGAAAGTGCCACAAAATGTGTTTCATCGTGTTCACCGACTGGGAGCACCGCGACGTGATGGCAAACCCCGGCCGATCATTGCGCGCTTTGTCACCTACGCCCAGAGAGACTTGGTCTACAAGAACAAGAAGAACCTCAAGGCTACAGGGACAGGTATTTTCATAACTGAAAACCTAACAAAAACAAATTTGGACCTTTTTCACAAGGTAAGGCTTAGTAAAATATTCGAACGAGTATGGACAACCGATGGGAATGTACTTGCCCTACACAACGGAAACGTGGTTAGGATTAGTGACCCGGAGGACATCGCAAAGTTCAGCAGAAAGTAACGCTGTTCCGCCACACTCCCCTCCTAACGGTGGTTGTGTTTATTTTTGGAACTGCTTCCCCCATCAATGACGTACGGGCAACGGTGACCAGTCAAAAGTAGAGGGTAGGGGAATGCAGGAGAACATTCCGCGCCGAACCTTACAAAGCTTGCAATACTCTCTGCATTCCTCAATGGTGGCGAAAGGAGGGCATGAACCTGTCGCATAATAGACTGTTATATAAATGTAAACAACCCTCAGCTTGTATTCTAACTCACGCCAGAATATATCGGCAAGCTCAAAAATCTATATTTCTCCCATTTTTAGTTAATCAACAAATATTTTCATTTTTTTTATTTTTCTTTTTTTGTGTCAGTATTCACATTTTTATATTAATTTTTACTTTTTTATTCTTAAATTTTTCATTTATTTTTTACATTTTTAAAAAAATTGATTGTAGTAATAAGTCACTATGATAACTAGCACCTGTTTTTTTATGCGTATGCACATTTTCATTGTTATTCCAATATGCAATTCACACTTGGGCAGAATATATACTTCATGACCAACAGTGGAGGAAACGATAAATATAAATGACCCTACCAATGTAGTCAATGGTGCAGAAACGCCACTCCCAATCAGAATTCACTCCAGTTACTTTGATGAGTCGCCCATTAATATCCGCCACAGCAATTACAATATAAAGGAACAGCTCGAAGCTGAAATAAATAGATCTGAAAATGGCTTTAAATTATGTCATCTAAATATTCAAGGTTTACTCAACTCCATAGATGAATTTAAAGAAATGATATCGAACTTAAACTTTGACCTGATAGCCATTACAGAAAGCTGGTTAAAACCGAATATTAGTAATAATATAGTAGACATCGAAAATTACACATTAGTTCGACAAGATAGATTAAACAAATCTAGAGGTGGTGTGTGCTTATACATTTCTAAATCGCTTAAATGGAAACTTTTAGACGGGTTCGTTAATAATGATATCGGCGTAGAGTACCTTGTAATCGAATTAACTATCGATAGGAAAAAAATTGGACTTATGGTAGCATATAAACCCCCAAATGTCAGCTATACTCACATCAGTCACGTAGCAGATATCCTCCAACACCTATACTTAAATTACGATTACTTCATTGCGTTAGGCGACTGGAATATCAACATGTTAAGAAAAAACGAAAGCAGTACTAGACTCCTTCAGAGTATAATCAAGGAAGTTCACGGGAAACAATTAATTACCAAGCCAACCAGAGTGACAGCGACGTCAAAGTCATTAATTGATTTAATCGTTTGTTCACAAGATTTAATTGTAAAGCAAATTGGGCAGAGCGAGTTACCTGGAATCACAGATCACCATATAACATACTCCATATTTGACCTGTACACACCAAAGCAACGTAAAAAAATTATCAAAATTAGAAATTTCAAAACCATGGACTTGGACAAGTTTCGTAAAGACGCGGAAAATGTGGAATGGTGCAAAATCGAAAGAAACGAGGACGTAGATGCAGCGGTGGAGGCCTTGAATGATAACATTATCAGATTAATAGATAAGCACGCCCCCCAGCGAAAAATTCGTGTAACCAAACCTCCCGCCCCCTGGATTTCAAATCAAGTAAGGGAATTCTGGAAGTTGCGCGACTTCTTTCATCTGAGATATGTAAATACAGGAGACCCAGACGCTCTCCTATCGTACAAATACTTCAGAAACAGAGCCAAAAAAGCAGTCAGAAACGCAAAATTTAAGCACTATAACGAAACGGTAAATATGAATGTAAAAAATGCTAAAAATTTATGGTCTAACCTCAGAAGCCAGGGACATTTACCAAATAAAAAGAGTAATGCGCTCTCCCCAGATACATTTCGGCCGAATGCGGTAAACGAGTTCTTTGTTAAGCCGAGTGCACCCTCAGATAACAATGCAGCGGTGATTGATGAAACCAACACGTATCTTGAGCAACCCAACAATGACACGTTCTTTTTTACCCCAGTAAGTAGCGAACAAGTACGTAAAATTTTTAACAAAATGAAATCGAAAGCGTGCGGTTATGATGGCATAAACCTAACTATTTTACAGTATTGCATCCCCTTTTGTTTAGAAGCTCTTACGCACATTATTAATCTTTCCCTTTCCAAAGGTTGGTTCCCTCAAGAGTGGAAAAAATGCGAAGTAACACCTATACCTAAAAAATCCAACCCCACAGAAATAAAAGATCTACGACCTATTAGCATTCTATCCACAATGTCCAAAATACTTGAAAAAGTAATTTATGAACAAATACTTTCACATATTCAAGGTTTCCTACCACACTTTCAATCTGGTTTCAGAAAAATGCATAGTACTTGCACTGCGCTGGTAGATATCGTAGACAATGTAAGTAAAGGAATAGATGAAAATGAAGTTACACTTTTAGTCTTGTTGGACTATTCAAGAGCGTTCGACTCGATCAATCATGAATTGTTATTGGCCAAACTGTATCACTATGGCGTTACCGGAAACGCGTTAAATTGGTTTCGATCATATCTCGGCAACAGGAAACAACGTGTGAAATATCGGGAACCGGAAGTCACATACTCTAAATGGTTAGTTGTTCAACAAGGCGTCCCTCAAGGAAGTATATTGGGTCCACTACTATACATGATTTACGTAGCTGATTTCGACCGCGCTGTCCAATATTGCCACTACCATCAGTATGCTGACGATTCGCAAATCTATATTCAGTGTAATACAGAAAACTACGATAATGCGATGACCAAACTTCAATTCGACCTTGATGCTATAACAAATTGGTCACGGAGGAACTCCCTTCAATTAAATCCAACAAAATCTTGCTTCATGACCATAGGAACTCATGGTACTCTTAAGAAACTTCACAAAAACGCACCTTCTCCTCCAACTCTTGGCAGTATACCGCTATGCGAAGTGGATACAAGCAAAAACTTGGGGATTGTGTTCGATAGACACTTAAATTGGGAGCCACAAGTCGAATTTATTGTGAAAAACTGTATGGGGAAACTTAAATCTTTGTATCATTTAAAACATGCTCTGGACGCTAATGTTAAAGATCGTCTTATGCAATCACTTGTCCTATCCACGTTAGACTATTGCGCTCCAGTGTACAGTAATATATCCCAGGGCTTAAACTATAAACTTCAAAAAATTCAGAATTGTTGTATACGTTTCATATTTAACCTAAACAGAAAGGAACATGTATCCCCCTATTTAAAGAAACTTTCTTGGCTAAACATTAACAATAGAAGAAAATACTTAACACTCACCTTGATGCACAAAATACTTAAGAGTGGCTCCCCAAAATACTTATCCGATAAGATCTGTTCTCATAGAACATCAGCCGAACATAATATCCGCAACAAGCACAATCTAAAAATCCCCAAACATAAAACCGCCACATATAACAAGTCCATCATTGTTACAGGGATCAGGGAATGGAACAAACTGCCTGCACCATTGACTAACATTATTTGCCATCAAAGTTTTAAGAAAAATCTGAAGAACTTACTATTGTCCCAACAACTTAATTAACCTTCATATGTTAACAATTGCACCTGCACTTATACATCATATAATGCATACCTAACCTACCCCCCCCCCGGCATACACATTGAACTACCGAAGACTTATTACTTATCTTTACTCAACAGTATATATACTAATCTATTCAATGTATTATTTTATCATTGTATAATCTTTATATTATCTTTATTGTATTATCATGATCATTATGTGTTTTTTTTTCTTTCTTTTTGTTTTTATTCATTTATTGTATCTTTGACAAGGGTTGGTTGTAAGAACGGCCCATGAGGCCGACACACGCCTGCTTAAATAAAGACCATTCTATTCTATTCTATTCTATTAGGAGGGGGTATAATTTCCCCGTAGAAAAGTGACTGCCCACTTATATCCTGCTTATATTAGGAGGGGGTATAATTTCCCCGTAGAAAAGTGACTGCCCCATTAAATCCTGCTTATATTAGGAGGGGGTATAAATTCCCCGTAGAAAAGTGACTGCCCCCTTAAATACTGCTAATATTAGGAGGGGGTATAATTTCCCCGTAGAAAAGTGACTGCCCCCTTAAATCCTGCTTATATTAGGAGGGGGTATAATTTCTCCGAAGAAAAGTGAATGACCATTAAATACTGCTTACATTAGGAGGGGGTACAATTTCCCCGTAGAAAAGTTACTGCCCCCTTAAATCCTGCTAATATTAGGAGGTGGTACAATTTCCCCGTAGAAAAGTGACTGCCCAATTAAATACTGCTTATATTAGGAGGGGGTACAATTTCCCCGTAGAAAAGTGACTGCCCAATTAAATCCTGCTTATATTAACAGGGGGTACAAATTCCCCGTAGAAAAGTGACTGCCCCCTTAAATACTGCTTATATTAGGAGGGGGTACAATTTCCCCGTAGAAAAGTGACTGTCCAATTAAATCCTGCTTATATTAGGAGGGGGTACAATTTCCCCATAGAAAAGTGACTGCCCCCTTAAATCCTGCTTATATTAGGAGGGGGTATAATTTCCCCGTAGAAAAGTGACTTCCCAATTAAATCCTGCTTATATTAGGAGGGGGTACAAATTCCCCGTAGAAAAGTGACTGCCCCCTTAAATACTGCTTATATTAGGAGGGGGTACAATTTCCCCGTAGAAAAGTGATTGCCCAATTAAATCCTACTTATATTAGGAGGGGGTACAATTTCCCCGTAGAAAAGTGACTGCCCCCTTAAATACTGCTTATTTTAGGAGGGGTACAATTTCCCCGTAGAAAAGTGACTGCCCCCTTAAATACTGCTTATATTAGGAGGGGGTACAAATTCCCCGTAGAAAAATGACTGCCCAATTATATCCAGCTTATATTAGGAGGGGGTACAATTTCCCCGTAGAAAAGTGACTGCCCCCTTAAATTCTGCTTATATTAGGAGGGGGTACAAATTCCCCGTAGAAAAGTGACTGCCCAATTAAATACTGCTTATATTAGGAGGGGGTACAAATTCCCCGTAGAAAAGTGACTGCCCAATTAAATCTAGCTTATATTAGGAGGGGGTACAGTTTCCCCGTAGAAAAGTGACTGCCCCCTTAAATACTGCTTATATTAGGAGGGGGTACAATTTCCCCGTAGAAAAGTGACTGCCCCCTTAAATACTGCTTATATTAGGAGGGGGTACAATTTCCCCGTAGAAAAGTGACTGCCCCCTTAAATACTGCTAATATTAGGAGGGGGTACAATTTTCCAGTAAAAAAGTGACTGCCCCCTTAAATCCTTCTAATTTTAGGAGAGGGTATAATTTTACCGTAGAAAAGTGACTGCCCCCATAAATCTTGCTTATATTAGGAGGGGGTATAATTTCCCCGTAGAAAAGTGACTGCCTACTTATGTCCTGCTTATATTAGGAGGGGGTATAATTTCCCCGTAGAAAAGTGACTGCCCCATTAAATCCTGCTTATATTAGGAGGGGGTATAAATTCCCCGTAGAAAAGTGACTGCCCAATTAAATACTGCTAATATTAGGAGGGGGTATAATTTCCCCGTAGAAAAGTGACTGCCCCCTTAAATCCTGCTTATATTAGGAGGGGGTATAATTTCTCCGTAGAAAAGTGAATGCCCCTTAAATACTGCTTACATTAGGAGGGGGTACAATTTCCCCGTAGAAAAGTGACTGTCCCCTTAAATCCTGCTAATATTAGGAGGTGGTACAATTTCCCCGTAGAAAAGTGACTGCCCCCTTAAATCCTGCTTATATTAGGAGGGGGTACAATTTCCCCGTAGAAAAGTGACTGCCCCCTTAAATACTGCTTATATTAGGAGGGGGTACAATTTCCCCGTAGAAAAGTGACTGCCCAATTAAATCCTGCTTATATTAGGAGGGGGTACAATTTCCCCGTAGAAAAGTGACTGTCCCCTTAAATCCTGCTTATATTAGGAGGGGGTACAATTTCCCAGTAGAAAAGTGACTGTCCAATTAAATCCTGCTTATATTAGGAGGTGGTAAAATTTCCCCGTAGAAAAGTGACTGCCCAATTAAATCCTGCTTATATTAGGAGGGGGTACAATTTCCCCGTAGAAAAGTGACTGCCCCCTTAAATACTGCTTATATTAGGGGTACAATTTCCCCGTAGAAAAGTGACTGCCCAATTAAATCCTGCTTATATTAGGAGGGGGTACAAATTCCCCGTAGAAAAGTGACTGCCCAATTAAATCCTGCTTATATTAGGAGGGGGTACAATTTCCCCGTAGAAAAGTGACTGCCCCCTTAAATACTGCTTATATTAGGAGGGGGTACAATTTCCCCGTAGAAAAGTGACTGCCCCCTTAAATACTGCTTATATTAGGAGGGGGTATAAATTCCCCGTAGAAAAGTGACTGCCCCCTTAAATACTGCTAATATTAGGAGGGGGTATAATTTCCCCGTAGAAAAGTGACTGCCCCCTTAAATTCTGCTTATATTAGGAGGGGGTATCATTTCTCCGTAGAAAAGTGAATGCCCCTTAAATACTGCTTACATTAGGAGGGGGTACAATTTCCCCGTAGAAAAGTGACTGCCCCCTTAAATCCTGCTAATATTAGGAGGTGGTACAATTTCCCCGTAGAAAAGTGACTGCCCCCTTAAATACTGCTTATATTAGGAGGGGGTATAAATTCCCCGTAGAAAAGTGACTGCCCCCTTAAATACTGCTAATATTAGGAGGGGGTATAATTTCCCCGTAGAAAAGTGACTGCCCCCTTAAATCCTGCTTATATTAGGAGGGGGTATAATTTCTCCGTAGAAAAGTGAATGCCCCTTAAATACTGCTAATATTAGGAGGGGGTACAATTTCCCAGTAAAAAAGTGACTGCCCCCTTAAATCCTGCTAATTTTAGGAGGGGGTATAATTTTACCGTAGAAAAGTGACTGCCCCCATAAATCTTGCTTATATTAGGAGGGGGTATAATTTCCCCGTAGAAAAGTGACTGCCCACTTATATCCTGCTTATATTAGGAGGGGGTATAATTTCCCCGTAGAAAAGTGACTGCCCCATTAAATCCTGCTTATATTAGGAGGGGGTATAAATTCCCCGTAGAAAAGTGACTGCCCCCTTAAATACTGCTAATATTAGGAGGGGGTATAATTTCCCCGTAGAAAAGTGACTGCCCCCTTAAATCCTGCTTATATTAGGAGGGGGTATAATTTCTCCGTAGAAAAGTGAATGCCCCTTAAATACTGCTTACATTAGGAGGGGGTACAATTTCCCCGTAGAAAAGTGACTGCCCCCTTAAATCCTGCTGATATTAGGAGATGGTACAATTTCCCCGTAGAAAAGTGACTGCCCAATTAAATACTGCTTATATTAGGAGGGGGTACAATTTCCCCGTAGAAAAGTGACTGCCCAATTAAATCCTGCTTATATTAGGAGGGGGTACAATTTCCCCGTAGAAAAGTGACTGCCCCCTTAAATACTGTTTATATTAGGAGGGGGTACAATTTCCCCGTAGAAAAGTGACTGCCCAATTAAATCCTGCTTATATTAGGAGGGGGTACAAGTTCCCCCTAGAAAAGTGACTGCCCAATTAAATCCTGCTTATATTAGGAGGGGGTACAACTTCCACGTAGAAAAGTGAGTGCCCAATTAAATCCTGCTTATATTAGGAGGGGGTACAATTTCCCCGTAGAAAAGTGACTGCCCCCTTAAATCCTGCTTATATTAGGAGGGGGTACAATTTCCCCGTAGAAAAGTGACTGCCCAATTAAATACTGCTTATATTAGGAGGGGGTACAATTTCCCCGTAGAAAAGTGACTGCCCAATTAAATCCTGCTTATATTAGGGGGGGTACAAATTCCCCGTAGAAAAGTGACTGCCCAATTAAATCTAGCTTATATTAGGAGGGGGTACAATTTCCCCGTAGAAAAGTGACTGCCCCCTTAAATACTGCTTATATTAGGAGGGGGTACAATTTCCCCGTAGAAAAGTGACTGCCCCCTTAAATACTGCTCATATTAGGAGGGGGTACAATTTCCCCGTAGAAAAGTGACTGCCCCCTTAAATACTGCTAATATTAGGAGGGGGTACAATTTCCCAGTAAAAAAGTGACTGCCCCCTTAAATCCTTCTAATTTTAGGAGAGGGTATAATTTTATCGTAGAAAAGTGACTGCCCCCATAAATCTTGCTTATATTAGGAGGGGGTATAATTTCCCCGTAGAAAAGTGACTGCCCACTTATATCCTGCTTATATTAGGAGGGGGTATAATTTCCCCGTAGAAAAGTGACTGCCCCATTAAATCCTGCTTATATTAGGAGGGGGTATAAATTCCCCGAGGAAAAGTGACTGCCCAATTAAATACTACTAATATTAGGAGGGGGTATAATTTCCCCGTAGAAAAGTGACTGCCCCCTTAAATCCTGCTTATATTAGGAGGGGGTATAATTTCCCCGTAGAAAAGTGACTGCCCCATTAAATCCTGCTATGTTAAGAGGGGGTATAAATTCCCCGTAGAAAAGTGACTGCCCCCTTAAATACTGCTAATATTAGGAGGGGGTATAATTTCCCCGTAGAAAAGTGACTGCCCCCTTAAATCCTGCTTATATTAGGAGGGCGTATCATTTCTCCGTAGAAAAGTGAATGCCCCTTAAATACTGCTTACATTAGGAGGGGGTACAATTTCCCCGTAGAAAAGTGACTGCCCCCGTAAATCCTGCTAATATTAGGAGGTGGTACAATTTCCCCGTAGAAAAGTGACTGCCCCCTTAAATACTGCTTATATTAGGAGGGGGTATAAATTCCCCGTAGAAAAGTGACTGCCCCCTTAAATACTGCTAATATTAGGAGGGGGTATAATTTCCCCGTAGAAAAGTGACTGCCCCCTTAAATCCTGCTTATATTAGGAGGGGGTATAATTTCTCCGTAGAAAAGTGAATGCCCCTTAAATACTGCTAATATTAGGAGGGGGTACAATTTCCCAGTAAAAAAGTGACTGCCCCCTTAAATCCTGCTAATTTTAGGAAGGGGTATAATTTTACCGTAGAAAAGTGACTGCCCCCATAAATCTTGCTTATATTAGGAGGGGGTATAATTTCCCCGTAGAAAAGTGACTGCCCACTTATATCCTGCTTATATTAGGAGGGGGTATAATTTCCCCGTAGAAAAGTGACTGCCCCATTAAATCCTGCTTATATTAGGAGGGGGTATAAATTCCCCGTAGAAAAGTGACTGCCCCCTTAAATACTGCTAATATTAGGAGGGGGTATAATTTCCCCGTAGAAAAGTGACTGCCCCCTTAAATCCTGCTTATATTAGGAGGGGGTATAATTTCTCCGAAGAAAAGTGAATGACCATTAAATACTGCTTACATTAGGAGGGGGTACAATTTCCCCGTAGAAAAGTTACTGCCCCCTTAAATCCTGCTAATATTAGGAGGTGGTACAATTTCCCCGTAGAAAAGTGACTGCCCAATTAAATACTGCTTATATTAGGAGGGGGTACAATTTCCCCGTAGAAAAGTGACTGCCCAATTAAATCCTGCTTATATTAACAGGGGGTACAAATTCCCCGTAGAAAAGTGACTGCCCCCTTAAATACTGCTTATATTAGGAGGGGGTACAATTTCCCCGTAGAAAAGTGACTGTCCAATTAAATCCTGCTTATATTAGGAGGGGGTACAATTTCCCCATAGAAAAGTGACTGCCCCCTTAAATCCTGCTTATATTAGGAGGGGGTATAATTTCCCCGTAGAAAAGTGACTTCCCAATTAAATCCTGCTTATATTAGGAGGGGGTACAAATTCCCCGTAGAAAAGTGACTGCCCCCTTAAATACTGCTTATATTAGGAGGGGGTACAATTTCCCCGTAGAAAAGTGATTGCCCAATTAAATCCTGCTTATATTAGGAGGGGGTACAATTTCCCCGTAGAAAATTGACTGCCCCCTTAAATACTGCTTATTTTAGGAGGGGGTACAATTTCCCCGTAGAAAAGTGACTGCCCCCTTAAATACTGCTTATATTAGGAGGGGGTACAAATTCCCCGTAGAAAAATGACTGCCCAATTATATCCTGCTTATATTAGGAGGGGGTACAATTTCCCCGTAGAAAAGTGACTGCCCCCTTAAATTCTGCTTATATTAGGAGGGGGTACAAATTCCCCGTAGAAAAGTGACTGCCCAATTAAATACTGCTTATATTAGGAGGGGGTACAAATTCCCAGTAGAAAAGTGACTGCCCAATTAAATCTAGCTTATAATAGGAGGGGGTACAGTTTCCCCGTAGAAAAGTGACTGCCCCCTTAAATACTGCTTATATTAGGAGGGGGTACAATTTCCCCGCAGAAAAGTGACTGCCCCCTTAAATACTGCTTATATTAGGAGGGGGTACAATTTCCCCGTAGAAAAGTGACTGCCCCCTTAAATACTGCTAATATTAGGAGGGGGTACAATTTCCCAGTAAAAAAGTGACTGCCCCCTTAAATCCTTCTAATTTTAGGAGAGGGTATAATTTTACCGTAGAAAAGTGACTGCCCCCATAAATCTTGCTTATATTAGGAGGGGGTATAATTTCCCCGTAGAAAAGTGACTGCCCACTTATGTCCTGCTTATATTAGGAGGGGGTATAATTTCCCCGTAGAAAAGTGACTGCCCCATTAAATCCTGCTTATATTAGGAGGGGGTATAAATTCCCCGTAGAAAAGTGACTGCCCAATTAAATACTGCTAATATTAGGAGGGGGTATAATTTCCCCGTAGAAAAGTGACTGCCCCCTTAAATCCTGCTTATATTAGGAGGGGGTATAATTTCTCCGTAGAAAAGTGAATGCCCCTTAAATACTGCTTACATTAGGAGGGGGTACAATTTCCCCGTAGAAAAGTGACTGTCCCCTTAAATCCTGCTAATATTAGGAGGTGGTACAATTTCCCCGTAGAAAAGTGACTGCCCCCTTAAATCCTACTTATATTAGGAGGGGGTACAATTTCCCCGTAGAAAAGTGACTGCCCCCTTAAATACTGCTTATATTAGGAGGGGGTACAATTTCCCCGTAGAAAAGTGACTGCCCAATTAAATCCTGCTTATATTAGGAGGGGGTACAATTTCCCCGTAGAAAAGTGACTGTCCCCTTAAATCCTGCTTATATTAGGAGGGGGTACAATTTCCCAGTAGAAAAGTGACTGTCCAATTAAATCCTGCTTATATTAGGAGGTGGTAAAATTTCCCCGTAGAAAAGTGACTGCCCAATTAAATCCTGCTTATATTAGGAGGGGGTACAATTTCCCCGTAGAAAAGTGACTGCCCCCTTAAATACTGCTTATATTAGGGGTACAATTTCCCCGTAGAAAAGTGACTGCCCAATTAAATCCTGCTTATATTAGGAGGGGGTACAAATTCCCCGTAGAAAAGTGACTGCCCAATTAAATCCTGCTTATATTAGGAGGGGGTACAATTTCCCCGTAGAAAAGTGACTGCCCCCTTAAATACTGCTTATATTAGGAGGGGGTACAATTTCCCCGTAGAAAAGTGACTGCCCCCTTAAATACTGCTTATATTAGGAGGGGGTATAAATTCCCCGTAGAAAAGTGACTCCCCCCTTAAATACTGCTAATATTAGGAGGGGGTATAATTTCCCCGTAGAAAAGTGACTGCCCCCTTAAATCCTGCTTATATTAGGAGGGGGTATAATTTCTCCGTAGAAAGTGAATGCCCCTTAAATACTGCTAATATTAGGAGGGGGTACAATTTCCCAGTAAAAAAGTGACTGCCCCCTTAAATCCTGCTAATATTAGGAGGGGGTATAATTTTACCGTAGAAAAGTCACTGCCCCCATAAATCTTGCTTATATTAGGAGGGGGTATAATTTCCCCGTAGAAAAGTGACTGCCCACTTATATCCTGCTTATATTAGGAGGGGGTATAATTTCCCGTAGAAAAGTGACAGCCCCATTAAATCCTGCTTATATTAGGAGGGGGTATAAATTCCCCGTAGAAAAGTGACTGCCCCCTTAAAATCCTGCTAATATTAGGAGGGGGTAGAATTTCCCCGTAGAAAAGTGACTGCCCCCTTAAATCCTGCTTATATTAGGAGGGGGTATAATTTCTCCGTAGAAAAGTGAATGCCCCTTAAATACTGCTTACATTAAGAGGGGGTACAATTTCCCCGTAGAAAAGTGACTGCCCCCTTAAATCCTGCTAATATTAGCAGGTGGTACAATTTCCCTGTAGAAAAGTGACTGCCCCCTTAAATCCTGCTTATATTAGGAGGGGGTATAATTTCCCCGTAGAAAAGTGACTGCCCCTTTAAATCCTGCTTATATTAGGAGGGGGTATAATTTCCCCGTAGAAAAGTGACTGCCCTATTAAATCCTGCTAATATTAGGAGGGGGTACAAATTCCCCGTAGAAAAGTGACTGCTCCTTTAAATCCTGCTTATATTAGGAGGGGGTACAAATTCCCCGTAAAAAAGTGACTGCCTTCTTATATCCTGCTTATATTAGGAGGTGGTACAAATTCCCCGTAGAAAAGTGACTGCCCCCTTATATCCTGCTTATATTAGGAGGGGGTACAATTTCCCCGTAGAAAAGTGACTGCCCCTTAAATCCTGCTTATATTAGGAGGGGGTATAATTTCCCCGTAGAAAAGTGACTGCCCCCTTAAATCCTGCTTACATTAGGAGGGGGTAAAATTTCCCCTTAGAAAAGTGACTGCCCTATTAAATCCTGCTAATATGAGAAGTGGGTACAATTTCCCCGTAGAAAAGTGACTGCCCCCTTATATCCTGCTTATATTAGGAGGGGGTATAATTTCCCCGTAGAAAAGTGACTGCCCCCTTAAATCCTGCTTACATTAGGAGGGGGTATAATTTCCCCGTAGAAAAGTGACTGCCCCTTTAAATCCTGCTTATATTAGGAGGGGGTACAATTTCCCCGTAGAAAAGTGACTGCCCCTTTAAATCCTGCTTATATTGGGAGGGGGTACAAATTCCCCGTAGAAAAGTGACTGCCCCCTTAAATCCTGCTTATATTAGGAGGGGGTATAATTTCCCCGTAGAAAAGTGACTGTCCCTTAAATCCTGCTTATATTAGGAGGGGGTACAATTTACCCGTAGAAAAGTGACTGCCCCTTTAAATCCTGCTTATATTAGGAGGGGGTATAATTTCCCCGTAGAAAAGTGACTGCCCCCTTAAATAATGCATACATTAGGAGGGGGTAAAATTTCCCCTTAGAAAAGTGACTGCCCTATTAAATCCTGCTAATATGAGAAGTGGGTACAATTTCCCCGTAGAAAAGTGACTGCCCCCTTATATCCTGCTTATATTAGGAGGGGGTATAATTTCCCCGTAGAAAAGTGACTGCCCCCTTAAATCCTGCTTACATTAGGAGGGGGTATAATTTCCCCGTAGAAAAGTGACTGCCCCTTTAAATCCTGCTTATATTAGGAGGGGGTACAATTTCCCCGTAGAAAAGTGACTGCCCCTTTAAATCCTGCTTATATTGGGAGGGGGTACAAATTCCCCGTAGAAAAGTGACTGCCCCCTTAAATCCTGCTTATATTAGGAGGGGGTATAATTTCCCCGTAGAAAAGTGACTGTCCCTTAAATCCTGCTTATATTAGGAGGGGGTACAATTTACCCGTAGAAAAGTGACTGCCCCTTTAAATCCTGCTTATATTAGGAGGGGGTATAATTTCCCCGTAGAAAAGTGACTGCCCCCTTAAATAATGCATACATTAGGAGGGGGCATAATTTCCCCGTAGAAAAGTGACTGCCCCCTTAAATCCTGCTTACATTAGGAGGGGGTATAATTTACCAGTAGAAAAGTGACTGCCCCCTTATATCCTGCTTACATTAGGAGGGGGTATAATTTCCCCGTAGAAAAGTGACTGCCCCCTTAAATGCTGCTTATATTAGGAGGGGGTTCAATTTCCCCGTAGAAAAGTGACTGCCCCCTTAAATCCTGCTTATATTAGGAGGGGGTATAATTTCCCCGTAGAAAAGTGACTGCCCCTTTAAATCCTGCTTATATTAGGAGGGGTTATAATTTCCCCGTAGAAAAGTGACTGCCCCCTTGAATCCTGCTTATATTAGGAGGGGGTACAAATTCCCCGTAGAAAAGTGACTGCCCCCTTAAATCCGGCTAATATTAGGAGGGGGTATAATTTTCCAGTAGAAAAGTGACTGCCCCCTTAAATCCTGCTTATATTAGGAGGGGGTACAATTTCCACGTAGAAAAGTGACTGCCCCCTTAAATCCTGCTAATATTAGGAGGGGGTACAATTTCCCCGTATAAAAGTGTCTGCCCAATTAAATCCTGCTAATATTATAAGGTGGTACAAATTCCTCGTAGAAAATTGTACAATGCAAGGATACCTGTGTAAATATCGAATGAAAAGTTTTTATCATGTGTAATTCTCCATTATATGTTTTCGCCGAGTCGTACTACCTTCGTTTTCTCTGTTACATACAAGTATTGTTTGCACATTACATGTACATGCTACTTACTTTCAGGAGCGATACCTTGTTGGGTAGCGTTTACCGTTCAGGACTGTCAATCTGATGGTCGTAGGTTCAAACTCTTCCGGTGGCAGAAAATTTTCGTAAGTTTTAGACCCATCCCATTGTGTTCATTTTCCACGCCGTGTGAAACGGAATGATTCAGTTTGGAATTAACGATGGGGGGAGGGGAAATATTAAATTACAAAATCTCCATTTCAACGAACCGAGATGTGGACAAAAATTGAATAATTCTTATAAATATTCAAATTACATTCATGTTTTTAGTGGTATAATCGCAAGTAAAATCAAAGATCTTACATGGAAGATTTTACCTTGCTCTGAACTAAGCCAAAAGGCATTTCGAACCGATCTAATATATTTTCCAATACAATTCAAAATGTTATTGAATGTTTCATGTCGATAATTTGACCAATGCATCAATTCTTGGCGCTGAGACGATATTTTCTGCAACTACCTCTTCTCTTCAGTCCCTTCTGTTCTTCTCTTCTCCTTCTCCTTCTTCTCTCCCCTCCTTCTGCTCGCTCTGCTTTTATCTCATATCGCCTTCCCTACTTTTCTCGCATCTTATCTCCATCCCACTTATCTTCATTCCTCGTATTTCCTCTCCTGTCTTAGATTTCCGACTCCACACTGCACTCTTCTTCTCTTCTTTTTGTTCTTATCTTTTTCTCTCCTTTACTTTACTCTCCACTCCCCTCTTCTCGTCTCCTCTTCTCCTCTTCTCTCTTCTTTCCTCCATTTTCCTCATCTCTCCTAGAATTTTTTTCCATTCCCCTCACTACATCTCCTCTCCTCGTCTATCCTCTCTTTCTTCTCTCTTCTACTTTTCCTCTTCTCCTTTCGCTTTCTCTTTCTCCTCTCCTTTGTCACCTTTTGTTTTCTCTCACCTCTTTTCCTTTCTGTAGACTCATCAGCGAAGAAATACTAAAAAACTTTTTTTTCTTTCAGAAAGAATTTTGTCACTTGCGATATAATAGTGATATTTTTAATAATTTTATACAATATTACTTGTTCTAGCTATTCCTTTCGCGTATTTTATAAATATCTATTGTGCATGTGGCAACCCTGAAATTGAGCCTAACTCTACACGCAACCCACCAACGCCTTGTGTAAATTGGGTTGCCTAGTTTAAAATGTCGTTGTCCTAAAACTTTTGAGAGACACTGTACAACAGACAACCTGTCCTTCCCATCGATCTTTTATTTGAAGACAAAGACGAAGAGGAAAATTTGTGCCTGGTACCTGAATTACAATCCGAACGCTCATGATGACTTGGATGAAAACTTCGAAACGTATGTAAGTAGGCTTGTTCATATCAAGGAAGCTGTAAATATGAGGGTGAAAATAAATATAGACAAAGCTCAAGAAAAACAAAAAGAAAGTTACGATAGGAGACGAAACAAAGTTTCATGTTTTCAAGTATGTGATCTGGTACTTGTTAAGAACCTGAGACGTGATGACAGGAAAGGAGGCAAGACCTTACCACGTTATGAAGGGCCATACGAAATTGTGGAAATTTTCAACAATCAAACCGTTACACTGAGAAATAGGAAACAAAACATATCCAATTTGAAAAAGTATTTTGAAAGAGAGGAATCAGTGGGTATTGAAGGATCATCAAACATATTTAAGGTAATCTCTAACACGACCGAAGCACAAAGGCATGATGAAGAGGTCTTAACTTCAGCATTAGATCCCCTTCTTGAAAATGTTTGCGACAAGGATGCTTCTGCAAATCAAGACTCAAAGTTAATCAAAAATGACATACGTGATATCTCAGATATTGCTATCATAAAGGAACAAACTATACAGTTTCATTTCTATCCAATAAACAGAAAATGGCAGGTGGAAAAGTGCAAATTAATGAGCCTACAACATCCAAAGAAACATATTGTTATCAATAAGAAGGCAAGAAACCTGGGAGCTCCCCACAGATTCGTGAAAGTAAAGGGTGATGGGAACTGCTTTTTCCGTGCAATTTCTTACCTTATCACTGGAAATGAAGATAATCACCAAATAGTAAGGGAGAAAGTTATAAGTTATATGTATTCAATCACAGACAAAATTGAAGCATACACAGGAACAAGGGACTACATTCAGGTAAGTAAAATGGCACAAGACGGAGAGTGTGCGACAGACTGTGAA
This sequence comes from Lepisma saccharinum, assembly GCF_977018435.1. Lineage (NCBI taxonomy): Eukaryota > Metazoa > Arthropoda > Insecta > Zygentoma > Lepismatidae > Lepisma > Lepisma saccharinum. The sequence goes on along the minus strand of NC_139231.1, from coordinate 91,080,444 downwards.
ATTCTGTCTGCAGCATCTTACCTTGATACGGACATATATGTTTACACTACCACTGAATCTGTAAATGGGCAAGCTTCTAAAAGATGGAACAGACACCGACACACATTTCTTAAAGGCAAACCAGATGAACACGATTTGAAGAGGAGTTTATACATTGTAAACTGCAGAAATCACTTCGATGTAGTCATACAGGTGAGCGAACTCCTTTGAATGTATTTGTATAATGTTCTATTTAAAATATAGTCATTGTTGTATTATATGCAGGGGTCAGTGATAGATAGTCGTAAGGCAAATGTAGATAGTTTTGAGATACAGGCGATTGAATGTTTTGCGTTATCCTGTAAATCAGCATCGTAATTTATGGACACGGGATTGAGGTGAATGTAAACCTTAATATGTTATTAATGATGCATAAAATCAGTAAACCTGAATGTCCATGTCTTCCTGTAGTTTCTAACCTAATAACTTGGAGAAAACCTCGAATTTGGCTTATGACTATATTCTACAGAAAAGCTGTGCGATATGATAGGGAGGTACAGTAAGGGCTACATTAATTTTCTCGAAAGATGAGCACGTTGGTACCATGCATTCTTTACAAGTTGTTTATGTATCATGTGTAGAATGATGCACGATATATACAAGTAACTTACAAACATTACACATGGAACTAGCTTGTTGCAAACTTCTTTCAAGGCAGTTCTACGACAGTCAATCCACAGTCATGTATGCCGTAGTTGTATGTCCAAAGTGTTCTTTCGTAAAATGCAGAAGGAGCACTTGATTTTGGATTTGGAAATGCGTTCTGCATATCTATTGCTATGGTGTGGATTTTCCTTTGGCGAAGTGCTTAAATCCATGATTCACTTTAGCCCAAAGTCAGCCTTTTCAATGTAATGCCTTGCTCTTTTTTCAGGTATTTCCTCTGGGGACAGTTCTGAATTACACGTGTATTTTGAGATGGCATTAATAAATCATGTACAGCTTTTTCGGGGAATTTATGTCCATGATTAACAAGTATATCCCTCTCTTCCTGTTTTGGTATTGTTAAACTTTCCTTCATTTGGTGTTGAAAATTTATCTCTTGCGCATAGTTCTGCAAATCATGGACAGTCAAAACCTCTTTACGGATTGAAAAGTTTAAGGTCATGAACTTGTAGATAATACGAAAAGTTTACTGATCTTGTTGATTGTTTGTTCTCCATCTTTCTGTGACACTTGCTTTTCTTTGGCATCATTTCCAGGCAGCCATAAGCTTAGCATTCTGTTCATTAAAATCACCCAGGTCTCAAGATGAATGCAGATATTACATACTCTCTCAGCATTTTGTCGTACATTTCTTGGAACAAGCGAAGGAATGTCTTAAACTAACATCATGTCCCGTACTCTTTGTTTTATCGGGTACTTATTGGCATCCGCTATTACGTCTCCATTTTGCTTTCTCTCTGTTCTATCGTGGGCGATTCAGCTGCCTTTTCCTTGAAAGTGTGGATTTTTGTGGCAATGCTTCAGCTGGTCGGCTCAAGTTAATGGGACGTCTGCCTTAATTAATCACGTTTGACATAGATATTTACTAGCTTGAAAGAAAATATACTTTATATTTAGTTAATGTGATCAGAGGATTGTAGTAATCAATGTTTTATGCAGCATATAAACTTTCAACGGATAGTCACAAGCCACAGCGAACATAACCACAACTCTATTTCATAATTACACGTACAGAAGGATGAGTTCCACACTGAACTGCTAGCTGACGGGTGCCAGAAATTTCCACTATTACTATCAAAAAGATGTGACTCGTCACTTCCTTCATTATTGTCTCCAAAATCCATGTTTTCTAACGGTGCATGTACAGCCTACGTAGCGGGAAAGTGAGGCTTATGACTATATCACTACACAGATGACCACCTGGTCGGAGAGCCAAAAACTTCAGTGATGTACATATTATACTGCCATTCGATAAGAAATATGACAATGTCTCGCACTTTTTGGACAGTGGGTTGCTTATTGTGCATGATGGTATGTTCAACAACAACAACATAAAAATCAAACATGTGGCTTAAGAATATCATCCACTGACTCCTTCATGTGTTAAACATGGTGAATAATATGTAATAGGTTAGTTGCAAACCACAACGAAATTATAAATGTCTGTATTTGATAAACACATCAGTTAATTAAAGTTTTTGTATAAATTGAAATATATCACATATTATATTAAAATGCACTACAGCATTATTCAAATACATATTTAGTGAAAAGTGATAAATCATAATTCTCATGCTATATGCATTGTATATTATTTTTTTGTTCAATTTTTTTGAAGTTAAAACAATTGTTTTATTTGACTTCTGTACTCCTGGTGTTTCTGAATCGTATTGATTCTGATCAAAATGTTACAATTAAAACTATAGTCTGTGTGTAGATGTATCTTGTTATTTGTTCCTATGAAAATATGATTAGTGTGTACATAAATATGTTGGTGTGTGTAAGTATGTTTATATGTAATATATGTTTCTGTGTAACAAAATTATGATTTATCAACCTCATAACACGAATAACGTGTGTATTCGATTTTTTAAAAAATTGATCAAAGATTCTATCATAAAATGCATCAATGTAATTTTTAAATTCGAGAGTTACTACGGATATGTGGAAGCAACCACTTTCAATTATATTTTACAAGTTATAAAATATTTCCATGTTAAAATATCGCTTCTACGGGTTCTCGTCGTGCTTTTCAAATAAATATAATTACCACAAGGGACAAAGTGTTTTAATTTTTGTTAGTTATGCATAGATTATATAAGAAGTATTTTTATGATGAGAAACCTATAACTTTTATACGGGGAAATTGTACCCCCTCCTAATATAAGCCGGATTTAAGGGGGCAGTCACTTTTCTACGGGGAAATTATACCCCTTCCTAATATTAGCCGGATTTAAGGGGGCAGTCACTTTTCTACGGGGAATTTGTAGCCCCTCCTAATATAAGCAGGATTCAAGGGGGCAGTCACTTTTCTACGGGGAAATTATACACCCTCCTAATATAAGCTGGATTTAAGGGGGCAGTCACTTTTCTACGGGGAAATTATACCCCCTCCTAATATTAGCCGGATTTAAGGGGGCAGTCACTTTTCTACGGGGAATTTGTACTCCCTTCTAATATAAGCAGGATTCATGGGGGCAGTCACTTTTCTACGGGAAATTATACCCCTCATAATATTAGCCGGATTTAAGGGGGCAGTCACTTTTCTACGGGGAAATTATACCCCTCCTAATATAAGCAGGATTTAAAGGGGCAGTCACTTTTCTACCGGGAAATTATACCCCCTCCTAATATAAGCAGGATTTAAGGGGGCAGTCACTTTTCTACGGGGAATTTGTACCCCCTCCTAATATAAGCAGGATATAAGGGGGCAGTCACTTTTCTACGGGGAATTTGTACCCCCTTCTAATATAAGCAGGATTCAAGGGGGCAGTCACTTTTCTACGTGGAATTTGTACCCCCTCCTAATATAAACAGGATACAAGAGGGCAGTCACTTTTCTACGGGGAAATTATACCCCCTCCTAATATTAGCCGGATTTAAGGGGGCAGTCACTTTTCTACGGGGAAATTATACCCCCTCCTAATACAAGCAGGATTTAAAGGGGCAGTCACTTTTCTACCGGAAATTATACCCCCTCCTAATATTAGCCGGATTTAAGGGGGCAGTCACTTTTCATAGGGGAATTTGTACCCCCTCCTAATATAAGCAGGATTCAAGGGGGCAGTAGTAGTATAAAATACAATACAACCAGCACCACTTACAAGTGTACAAATGATGAGCTCATATAATTAAACAGCCCGATTTGCCCACACTTAAAATTATGCCAAGATGCCCTTATTCCCCAATTCTTCAAGTGTAATATGCTCTTAATTCTAAGAATTTTGAATCCCAGTGTACAAATGATGAGCCCCCTCAGATTGATTTGCCTACACTTACAAAAGGCACTTCTGTGAGATTGTTGTCCATAAATTTGTTAAAAATATGCCCCTCTTGATATTTTTTTTGCCCACACCTAAAACTAGGCCAAAACGTATTAACACACACCCACACACACATACCCCCCTCACCCACAGCCACCCACACACACACACACACACACACACACACACACACACACACACACACACACACCCACACACATATTTACTTCTGGTTTAAGTTCAATTGGATACCAGGTTCAATTTGTTTATCTAATATTAAAACAATGTAATTCTTCTAGAATTGTTCTGTGACTCTCTCATTTCTTACATCATAAACATATGATTTTTCCCCTATGAGAATAACACTACATATGGTGTCATCGGGGAGTGTTTCGTGGAATTCACAGATAATTTTAATGTTTGTCCTGTCATTAACCACAACTTGTTTCCTTTTTGAAGTGTTGATGACAAACATGGGTCTCTGTGCTTTGAATTCATCTGGTGTGTAAAACATGTCAGTATTGCCAGTAGTGACCCTTTTGTATGCTGTAAATGCCTCATATAATTTGAGGAAATCATCCTTGGACATGTCTAAATTATAATTTTCTCTAGGAAATACCTCATTTCTGCCATTTTTAAGATATATGTTCTTGATGTTGCAGCTATCAAATTTACTTGAATTTTTTTCCTGATTATTGTGTCTTCCAGTCTAAAACAATACCACCACAAAATCCGGCATGTAATATTGTATACTGGAGAATGAATTTGTAGCATCAAACTCATAATAAGTACCAGCGGCAGGCTTCTGTACACATTGATATGTATAAAATTGTAAAGGAATCTGTGGATTTTTTATTATATCTGCTTTCTATTTAAGAGCATAACTGGCCTCATATTCAACAACTGGGATTCTTAGCTCCATAGTCTGAATAATGCATTTGCCTTCATCAGGTAGGGTATTGGGCAGAGCTTCCCCTGTAGAGTTTATTGCACTGTACCTCATCAAAGCATTATTATCATTGGCAGCTCTTCTAAATGTGATTCTTAAACCACCCTTCCACATAATATCTTTGTAATCTGAGAAGAATCCTGGCAACAGGCGCATAGGGAACAGCACTGTTTGGCTCTTGGATATAATTTTATCACCAGCCTCAAATCCACCTATTTTGTAGTAAGAAGCCTCGGTTTTGGATAATTTTAGTGTGGCCAAAGCTGTGGAGGTAATGCCGGGATAATCCACTCTGTTTATAACAACACCATGCTTTCTGATCTCAATTTCAGAGAACAGATGCGGCACAAAATTGTCTACCAATCTTATATTTGAATTTGCCGGATAATCTGTTCCATCGAGCTTTACAACATCAAATTTGATGTATAGATCTGCTCTGTGGGGGTGTATAAAGCCATCCCCTACATCAAGATCAACCTCAATTTCTGTGTTGGGTTGATTTAAATTTGCAAATGTCCTCCTGTTTGGGGGGAATGATTGTAGCTCATAACTCTCAATATTTTCCAATTTTTTTTGTATGTATTTTTATTTAAATATTAATCTCTATGATTGCAGTTGTTGTGGCTCCAGCAAAATCAACTAATTCTTCTTTTTCATTAGTGACCATCAATTCAATATTATCTATTCTATTATGGCACACAGGAAAATATAATGTTGGGGATGGAGTGTAGATGATTGGCTCCATAAATTCAGAATTAGGTTTGAATGTTGCAATGATGCCAGTTTGTTTGTGAGTGCCTATGCCATTTGATTTGGTGATCATACCCTCAGCCACATTACAGTGAATATTCAGAGTCTCTATGGCTAAGAATTTAGGTATATTAATAGCAGTGTGTTTGATGGCCGCTTCAAGTTTTGTGTTGTTCTCAAAGCCTAACAGCTCTCCTATAGTACCCAGATCCACTGTTTCTGTAGCAGATACAATCTCTACTCTGTGAGTGACAGAATTTTGAGTTAATACTACACCTCTGGGTAATTGAGCATTTAGAGTGGACAGATTATACTGCCCTGGAGTGATGACAATTTTTTGATCCCCTACTGCAATTTTGTTGTTGTGGTGTGTAATATTAGGGATCAAGTACATGCCATAAAATGCTCTGAGAGCTATTGTTTTGGGATACACTATGTCATCATGTAATTTGAGTTTCAATATTGAATTTTGGCTGGTGAGATGGAATACTCCCATGATGTTTTAAATACCACAAGGCCTTTTGAAAATTTTCAATTGATGGTTTATTTATTTGAGACATATATCTGAGAACAGATAAACACAAATGTCCACAATTAACATCTTTGAAATTTTGAACACGGGCATTATTGTAATAAAGATTAGCTGATTTTAGATATTTTATTAAATTTTCAGGTCGAACACCTCCAAATGAATCAAACACAAATGCCTCATTTTTTAAATATTTAAGATAACAAATCCAGTGAGTGCCCTGATTTTTGTACTTATCCAAATTAACAATGCCACACTCTTTGAAGAGTGGTTGCTCTGGCAAAGAATCAGACATGTACACACCTCTAAAATGTTTGATGCCCAGTGGCTTGATTAAAGCTTCAATATCTTGGTTTGTAAGCGGCTCTTGTTTTTTTTAAACTTATTCATGGCTCTCTTAACACCTTTGCCTTGTTTCTCCATGGCCAGGTTATGGCGCTTCAATTCATCTAATTCTGCCCTATTTTTCTTGGCATCTATTACTGTTTTTGCTATGGCAGCTGATCCCCCAGCCAAGCTCCCAACAGCCCCGAGTGCTGCTAAGATGGCCGGGATAGTAAATATGAAACCCCCCACATGTGATTTTTTTCTAGATTGTTGTAATTTTTTTAATTGGGGGGTACTAAGCAACAATTTCATACCATGGCCCTTGGCAATACAAGAATTTTTTTTCTTGCGCTGCTTTTTGGTTAAAAGACTATCAATAGTTTTAAGAGATTTAAGACCTGCATAAGGTATTTGATACATAACACCCTTGGCCTTCATTTTAGGTTTATTATATACATATTCACAGCCCCCACCCCAGTTTTTGTTTGGTGTTCATAGCTATGGTGGTTCCCAATGCTGCTATTCTCTCACTCAAAGAAGCATCTTTGCTTACAAATCTACCAAATCCAGCCTCTTCTAATTTTTTGTCTGCAACATGTCTCTTGTCTAGATCAGAATGTGTGTTGTATGCTATGTCATGGTCTCTACAAGCAGCATCTAGGGGATTAACACCAGGATCCCCTCTGTTTAATCTATGGTCCAATTTTGTGCCTGGACCACAATACTGATAGCCTGGAATGTGTAGTTCAAATGGCAGCTTGTTTATAATGTCATTAACCAGCCCCCGGCCCTCAGAAATATTCCAAAATGTAGGTGGTAGAGTATTAATAATTTTTATAAGATATCCAATCCCCTTAGTGTCATTCACTATAAAATTAGACAATTTGGTGCTTATCATGTCCATAATTCCAACCTTTTCATTGTAAAAATTGTGGTTGCCAGCATTTTCCTCCCCAGCTATCACCAATAACCTATCTACAAGTTTCCTGACATCATCAACCCACACAAATTCTTTAGGCAGGGTGTTGTATTGTTTGATTCCACTGCCAGTCTTGATCTGTGACCATATGGGCTTGATCAAATTGTTGTATTTTGCTCCACTGCTAGACTTGACTCTTTTTTGTGTGGGATCATTGTTCTGGTATAGAGCATCTGATTTTATTAATATTTCTTTGTAGTGCTCATAATCTTGATCTGTATAGCTGCCAGACCTTTTCCTAGTCATCAGTTCCCACAATCCAGGTGTGTCGGGATATTTAACAAAACCACCTCTTTGTCCAAGATGAGATTCTGAATATACAATTATATCATCTCCCATAAATGTTACTCTGAAATTGCCAATTCTATGTATGATGCTACCATCACGCTCTGTGTCAGCTTATAAGCCAAAAACCTCATCTTTGTTGTCTTTAGGTGTGCTTAAATATTTTTGAGCAAGAAGACCCAATTCAATAGGATCCAGAGTAGCTTCAATTCTTCGAGGAGCAACAGGACTAGGTGTATGAATACTGGAAAGTGGGGTGATTGGATAATCTAATATGTTCCTTGCAGCTACAGGTACAAGCTCTGTGATCAAATTTTGATTTTGCTCTAACAGTTTTGATATTTTTACCTAATTCACTAATAGCATCAATTATAGGCTGTTCTGTTTGTTTGTGTTGTTCATAAATTCCTCGGTTCTGTGATTTCCATCCCTTAAATCTTTTTACAAGATAATCTCTTAATTTAAGCTCATCAATGATTGGCCTTTTCATGGTTATTTATTTATGTTTCAATGTCTAGAAAATTGTTTGATTTTATTTCTGTATTTGCCACTATTGGGTTTTCTTGTCATATCAATTGTGACAAACCCATAACTGTCCTGGTTCCAGCACCTACTGCAAAACTTGGAAAAATCATTGTAGCTCAAGTCCCCACCTACATATTCATCATGTATGTGTTTGAGGTTGGTATGATCTTAATGAAACACACATATAAAATTGCTGTTGTCTCGGATCAGCTGCTTGGGTATTTTTGAAAAAGTCTGTGCAAGGTAGAAGCAATCAATGTTTTTGTGTCGGCCCTGTGTAAAGAAATTTCTAACCTTGTTTTTATTATCCAGTATAATGTCATCAAACACAACAGAATTATCGAGACATTCATGAAGTGGCTTAACATCTGGTTCAAAAGTGGCAATATCCAATCCATCATATAGCTTCATCAACTGCTGATATTTTAATTGTTCCAAGCTCTTAGAGAAGACATACAAGTGCCTGTTTTTCCAGTCTAACCAGTTGGGTGCCAATAAAAAATTATCAACTATTAGTGTAGTTTTACCACAAGCCGATGGCCCAACAATAAGACATCTAATATTTTCAGGCAGCAACTTGCCATTTCTCTTAATCTGCTCTTCAGGTTCTGGCAGCCTTTTTATAACATCCCAGGTGCTCATATTATCACTTTGTCTGCATCGATCCAGCTGTGTTCTGGAAGTCCTAGCCATTTGACAAGTAACTTGTTGCCTTTTTGCGGATGATTTTTTCTATGAGATATGTGTCAGGCTGTTTACTTTTGTTGAGTTCTTCTTCATAGAACCTGCCTTTGAGAATTTCTCCTCGGTGGTCTTTTATTATATATGTGTTAAGGGTCCCAGGTTTAATTTGAACCACTGTAAATAATTCAGTGCTCCAGTTTCTTGTAAAGCCTCTTTTGAATAAGTGCTTATATTTGCTGATTCTTACTTGATCACCCACCTTGTATTTGGCTTTTCTTGTTGTTGGCTGGTATCTAGGATAATAAACAGTCCTGATCAATTTTTGCTCATCAGATGGAGTTACTTCAGAGGGTTTCATGTTGATTGTGGAATGGACCGAGTTGTTATATTTATGTAGAAGTTCTGGAAGAATATTAAGCCATTTATAATTACCTTGAAGTGTAAATTGTTTATACATAAGGTTTTTTAGGGTTTTGTTGAATCTCTCTACAATTGAGGCTTTGAGATCACTGTAACTCGAATAATGTTTTATTGACTGGCTTTTAATAAATTGTTGGAACACAGAATTATAAAATTCCTTGCCATTATCTGTTTGTTTACTTTGAATTTTTCCAAAATCTTCATATGTTTCAAGTTGCAGCTTGATGTTTGCAACACTACGAGTTATTGCACTCAAAGCATCAGAAGATGGCAAGTTATTCATCAAATTTTCAAGTGTCTCAATTTTTTCTTTAACCTCGGCTATGGCATTGTTCAAGGGGTCCAGATTAGGTATTTGGAGTGATTGAATCTGTTCTTTTAGAGTGGAAATCACTAGATCAAAATCTTCTTGTGATTTTATGCTTTTGACAATTGTTTGGAGCTGTGTCTGGACATTATTTATCTGCTCTTCCAATTGTTGTTTCAATTGCTCAGAGTTGGTGGCCTGGCTCTTAAATTTGGCTTGAAGAGCTGCTACAGCTTCTTCTAAATTTTGAAAATTATCTAATGTGGCCAAATCAGTATATTTCTGAAGCAGCAATTTGAGTTCAGAATCAATTTTAAGAAGAGGGTCCATGCATTGTGATTGTAAATTTGTAATTTCTAATTGAAGACTGGCATTGAGTGTGGTTTGTAAAGCTTGTAAATCACTTCTTAATTTCTTGACTCTGACATCAAGCATCAGAATCTCATCACTGTGATCTTCATGTCTTGTATGGCCAAATATATCATTAGGCATTTTTGTTTTAGTGGTTATTTGTTATTGAATATCTGATTCTTAATTCTATAAAAAAGGTATAAGCTTGTCATATGACCCAGGGACCTCAATATATAAGCAGTCACCAGCAGAAACAGTATATACAGTGCCAGAAATCATGTTTGAGTGCTTAATTCTATAAATATTTCTCCCCACTGAAATTTTGACATCACCCTCAGGGGTTGTAATAAATTGCAATTGACCACCTACAGGTAATTGGTAATGATTTAAATTATTGTTAAATATGTACAATGTTTTACCTGTTTCATCATCAACATCTGTAAGTATGCTGTTCAGATGAATAATTAACAAAGCACTTAGTTTAGATATCATATCAGAAGAGGGTTGTGGTGTTGGCAGATCCATAATAGCCTGTTTTTTGAACCCAAATAAGTTCATAGGCATGTTTATTTATTTCAAATCATGCTCTGTAATTGGTCATTGATTGCCATTTTTCAAATCACAATGCCCCCATGGTAGGGTATGTATGCCACATGATAAAATACATCTCTTATCATCATGTGGGTCCAGAGCCACTTTTCTTACAATATTGCTAGTCAATAAGTGATCCACACTCTGAATTCTGGATTCTGATGTTCTGATTAAACTCTGGGATTTGAGACAATTTTTGTAATCCTCAAATTCAAGCTCTTTGTCAACAGTTACTCTGCCAATGCCCTTGGCCTTTTTGGCAACAACACCACTACATGTTTCAAAACTGTACATCTTGGCCCTTAACCCAGCAAATGCCACAATAACATCACCAAGTGTCTCATCTTTTAACTTGCCAGACATCTTTTTGTTGTGGGGGTGAATTTTTGAATGTTCAGTGGTATCAAAATATTTAAACAATTCAGGCTGTGCAATATCTTGATAAACATCTTCTGTTTGAATATCAAGAACAAAACTATCTGTATCCATGTACATCAATTTTACACTATCAGCATAAAAAGGTTTCAGCACATCATAATACAATTTTAACATGTGTAATTTGGCCAATTCCAATATCACAGCCCCTACATAAATAGGTTTATCAAACTTAATCTTTGTTTTTTTCATGTTAAAAAGTGCCATATTTTCATCATAAATTCTTCTGTAATTGAAGTTGGGCTTTGCAATCAATTTTTTGCTCCGGCTGGGGTCAGTAATTATTTTAACATCAATATGTTTTCTGACATTTTCAATTGTTTTGCCATACACTGAATTTACCATCAATTTAAACAAAGATTTATCAAATTGGCTCATTGCAGATGTTCGAAGCTCTGTGTTTGTATCAATATATGGCTTCAACCATCTTGAGTGCCTGAACCTCAAAACTTTTCCAACTTTGGTCACTTGAACACCATGATTCATCAGGAACTAGAGGTTTTTGTAATATATGACATAATTCTGTTTCGGCTCCAGAGTCATCATCAATTTCTTCTGTTTAGAGCCAGGTGAACACTTAACCTCAGGAATTGGGGGCAGATCAGAAAATATATTGTGTTAATCATCAGGAATTGTCAGATCAACCTCTAAGAACAGGCCATAATTACTGTCATCAAAATTCTTAAGATCTTCAATATTAAAATCTTCAACCCACTCAAGCCCTGCATATGGCAGTTTATCCATCATGGCATAACCATAGAGGCTGTTTGCATCTACATACAGTATATAATTTGATGGCAGTGCTGGATCATAATCAGGAATATGTTTGTTATTTGCTCTGGCATATATCTGAGAACATTGCACCATGCCTCCTCTTATACATTGTTCCATAAACAAGTACATATCTTGATCCTGGATCAGATCCAATTGCATTTTAGTGTTTAAAAACATTGCAGACCATGCTAGGCCCGGAGCACTGTAAAAATACATTGGATCCAGCTTATAATTTTGCATGGAAGATTTTCTGAATGCCTGCAATATATCAGCTAAGAGGGTCACATCAAGTTTTAAATATGCCTTGTGATAATCACCAAATGTCTTGCATTTTAAATTGTTCCACATCAATTGGGCATGGTGATAATCATCATCAGTGATTCCAGATGCTCTGATTTTGCTGTAAAACTCTTGTTGTGGTGGCAGAGAACACTCATCAAATTTAGAAAAATCTGTAACATAATCATATGGATATACACCCTTCCGCCTAATTAATTTCAGGTCCTGATTTGGAAACAAAGCACATGTGATTTTGAATTGATCATCAGATAATTGAGTGGCCAGTGTAGCCAGGCTAGCCGATAAAATTCTGTAGGAATCAAGAAATCTTAAGTGAATAGAAACACCATTAACTTTAATTATTTTGTTAATGGCAATATATTTCTCATCACTTTCAGCTAAAATATTTAAATTCTGCTTGTTAAACCCCTCGTACCTGATCAAATGATGAAAATCATAATTGGATGCACCATGGCAAAATATGGGGACAAATTTTGGTCTCTGGATCTGAATATTGCAGCTATTACACAGGGCCATTAAGAATTTACCATCTGTATGAGAATGGTGATGAACCTTTATATTTGCATCTGAAAATTCAGAATCACATACCGGGCATTTTTCTGCATTGTTGAAATCTTCAATCTGTTTCTCTGTTAAAGGCAACATGGGTTTTGATTTTAATAAGACATTAGATGCTATGTCATGGCACTCATTTTCTATTCTATGTGCAAATTCTTTGATGGCATCTGCTCCCATGTATAAATATTCTTTACTAACCACACCACCCTGTACAACCACATAATAAAAGCTGGAAGGTTCATGTAATTGATATGATGTAATTGAAGATTCCTCAGGGTCTGGGCTGCAGAATGCAAGGGGTTTGAGATTTGATTCAAAATCACAGACTATATATGCTGGGTGTTCCAACAAGGCTTCAAACTTTTTGAATTTTGCATTTTCACTTGGCATTGGCATCTCCATATGAACAGGTTTATGGTTGCCACAGTATTTCAGATGCTCAATTAACTTGTTTTTAGCAATTTCTGCATTCACTTCCCGAACCCCATTTATTATTTTTTGACCATCAAATACAGACAAACATCTTCTGCACAACTTAAATATTTTATGAGTTTTGTCTAGTTGTGTTCTGACTAAAGCTTCAAGACTGTGTATCAGAGTGTAATGATATGTGCCATCCCCTTCAATTAAGAGCAGATCAATCGGAATAGCAGATTCATCATCAAGTGTACTGATTCTGAGAGGATCTATCAAGCAATTGTCACGGCCAGTAGAACAAGTAAATACATTAATTGATAATTGTTTGCCATTGAAATGCCTGGCCTTTTTTTAAAATTTATCAATATTCTGAACAGACATTGGGTATTCTAAACCCTCCATTGCCTCGTCAAAATCATGTTCATGTTCCTTATAATAAGTTATTCTCTGAGGGTTCCTTGAAACTGGATACAAAGCAGCTAAAATACACCACAAAAAGCATTTCTGGTCATTACTTTTTATATTAACCACGGCTGTTTTGTTTTTGATATTGGCAGGTAATGGCAGATATGTAGATCCTTGTAATGGGCTGAGTTCAGAAATATTAACATAGAGCTTGTGTGAAGATCCGCATAGGCTCCATCCAGACTCTTTTGCTGCAAATTCAGAGTGTTTAATATTCAATTGATCTATCAAACTGCTTATTATTTTGTCTAAATTTGCATTTGAATATACAGGTACAGTTTCTGTTATGTGGGGCTGTGTAAATTTTGTGCCATTTGGCTTCTTATATTGTGTAAACAATTTGAGGGACAGCTTATAAGAGCCATTTTGTGCATTTAGAATTGCCTGCACATCAGGATTTATACTGTTCAAAAAATTCTTAATGTCACATCTTGGCTCTGATTTAAAACAGTGATCTCTTAATTGGCCGTTAAAACTGCTATGGATGGGTTCATAGCGTGGCTGCTTTGCCGGTCCAGCATTAAGAGGTGTTTCATGCTTCCTTTTCAGACCAGATGTAGATGGTTGAGGGGGCAATGTTGATGACTGTACAGAACAAGAACCCACATGTCTATTGAAATATGCCTTGCTAAATATTTTATTGCATTTAGAACATATTTTAGTGGGAGTTCTGAATTTGCCTGGGTTACAATTCTTTTGGTGTCTGGCCCAATTGGGGCTGGATATATTTTTATTACACTGATTGCAATATTTTTGATTTGGCATTTTTGTTGTTGGTTTATTATATAAGATTTCCTGGGGTTCAATTCAAAATTTTGTACTTCATATATATATATATATATTGTTCAGCTGTGTGCTTTGTTTATTTCTTGTGTATATTTAATATGTTAATATTATTAATTTTTATCCTCGGTTTATTATATAAATTTTTTTGGGTTTTAAACCAAAACTCTATGCTTATTATGACAGGTTGTAAAGCCAATAGCCTACAAGTAGAAAAAAAGAATAAATATTGATCTACACTGACCTTCCTTCCGCAAATGCCTGCACAGACATGCATGTCTAGAAAGGCAATGACCTAGCGCTGAGTGTTATGTATTGATTTTTGTACAACAGGCTGGGACAAATATAAGCCTGACTCTAAATATGAGTGGATTACAACAAAACAAGCTGGATGCAACAAATATCAGATTTTTTATACAAAATATAAGCCCTTTTTGTTCAATATACCAGAAATATATTTAATATGAATTGTATATTAAACCAAACAGGCCTGTAAGTATGAGAAGCACTGTAACAACACATCTGTTCTCCTCAGCCACTCTCACAATACTGGCTGAGGAGTAGCGCAAAATCCCTTTATATACCCTAAGCACGGATTAAAACATCTGAAACAATAAAGCAATCAGAATATAACACATCATCACATTATGTCATAATTAACCAATTAGAAAACAATACATGCCTAATAATTTGCTTCATAATATTAAATCATAATAATTTGTTGCATAGCATGATGTAATAGCTCTTGCATCATAATTTGTTGCATAATATTGGATAATAATTTGTTGCACAGCATGATGCAAGAGCTCTTGCATTACATGTGTGTGTGTGTGTGTGTGTGTGTGTGTGTGTGTGTGTGTGTGTGTATGGGTGGGTGTGGGTGTGGGTGAGGGGGGTATGTGTGTGTGGGTGTGTGTTAATACGTTTTGGCCTAGTTTTAGGTGTGGGCAAAAAAAATATCAAGAGGGGCATATTTTTAACAAATTTATGGACAACAATCTCACAGAAGTGCCTTTTGTAAGTGTAGGCAAATCAATCTGAGGGGGCTCATCATTTGTACACTAGGATTCAAAATTCTTAGAATTAAGAGCATATCACACTTGAAGAATTGGGGAATAAGGGCATCTTGGCATAATTTTAAGTGTGGGCAAATCGGGCTGTTTAATTATATGAGCTCATCATTTGTACACTTGCAAGTGGTGCTGGTTGTATTGTATTTTATACTACTGGCAGTCACTTTTCTACGGGGAAATTATACCCCCTTCTAATATAAGCAGGATTTAAAGGGGCAGTCACTTTTCTACCGGGAAATTGTACCACCTCCTAATATAAGCAGGATTTAAAGGGGCAGTCACTTTTCTACCGGGAAATTGTACCCCCTCCTAATATAAGCAGGATTTAAAGGGGCAGTCACTTTTCTACGGGGAAATTATACCCCCTCCTAATATAAGCAGTATTTAAGGGGGCAGTCACTTTTCTACGGGGAATTTGTACTCCCTCCTAATATAAGCAGGATATAAGGGGGCAGTCACTTTTCTACGGGGAAATTATACCCCCCTCTAATATAAGCAGGATATAAAGGGGCAGTCACTTTTCTACGGGGAAATTATACTCCCTCCTAATATAAGCAGGATTTAAAGGGGCAGTCACTTTTCTACGGGGAATTTGTACCCCCTCCTAATATAAGCAGGATTCAAGGGGGCAGTCACTTTTCTACGGGGAAATTATAAACCCTCCTAATATAAGCAGGATTTAAAGAGGCAGTCACTTTTCTACGGGGAATTTGTACCCCCTCCTAATATAAGCAGGATTTAAGGTGGCAGTCACTTTTCTACGGGGAATTTGTACCCCCTCCTAATATAAGCAGGATATAAGGGGGCAGTCACTTTTCTACGGGGAAATTGTACCCCCTTCTAATATTAACAGGATTTAATAGGGCAGTCACTTTTCTACGGGGAAATTGTACCCCCTCCTAATGGAAGCAGGATTTAAGGGGGCAGTCACTTTTCTACGGGGAAATTATACCCCCTCGTAATATAAGCAGGATTTGAGGGGGCAGTCACTTTTCTACGGGGAATTTGTACCCCCTCCTAATATAAGCAGGATATAAGGGGACAGTCACTTTTCTACGGGGAATTTGTACACCCTCCTAATATAAGCAGGATTTAATAGGGCAGTCACTTTTCTACGGCGAAATTATACCCCCTCCTAATATAAGCAGGATTCAAGGGGTAGTCACTTTTCTACGGCGAAATTGTACCCCCTTCTCATATTAGCCGGATTTAATAGGGCAGTCACTTTTCTACGGGGAAATTGTACCCCCTCCTAATATAAGCAGGATTCAAGGGGGCAGTCACTTTTCTACGGGGAAATTGTACCCCCTTCTCATATTAGCAGGATTTAATAGGGCAGTCACTTTTCTACGGGGAAATTATACCCCCCTCTAATATAAGCAGGATTTAAAGGGGCAGTCACTTTTCTACGGGGAAATTATACCCCCTCCTAATATAAGCAGGATTCAAGGGGGCAGTCATTTTTCTACGGGGAAATTGTACCCCCTTCTCATATTAGCAGGATTTAATAGGGCAGTCACTTTTCTACGGGGAAATTATACCCCCTCCTAATATAAGCAGGATTTAAAGGGGCAGTCACTTTTCTACGGTTAAATTGCACCCCCTCCTAATATAAGCAGGATTTAAGGGGGCAGTCACTTTTCTACGGGGAAATTGTACCCCCTCCTAATATAAGCAGTATTTAAGGGGGCAGTCACTTTTCTACGGGGAAATTGTACCCCCTCCTAATATAAGCAGGATTTAATTGGGCAGTCACTTTTCTACCGGGAATTTGTACCCCCTCTTTTAAGTGGGAATTGAGAGGCAGTCATTTTTCTACGGGGATATTTTACCCCCTGCTTAATTGACGGGAACTGAAAAGGGCAGTCATTTTTCTCTGTAGAAAATTGACTGTACAGTCATTTTTCTACGGAGTCCAAATTCCCCGTCACGAAAACGGGGAATTTTGACTCCGTAGAAAATTGACTGTACAGTCACTTTTCTACGGAGTCCAAATTCCCCGTTACACCGGGTTGTAATGAATACATTGACTTTCAGTGGAATCGTTACAACCCAGTAGTGTCCGTGACTGTATAATCATGTGCGTAATCGTTTCGTCGTTGATAGAAAGTTCTGAGGTGATTCATTTTAATGCATCAAGAGAAAACGATGCATTGAGATGAATCAAGCGACAGTCCCATCCATACACTTACTTCTCCCCCTCACGCGTTCATTGTCGACCCCCCCCCCCCCAGGTCACTACTTGCGCAGAGACTTGTTTTCTTCGTTTGATAGCTCCAGAGACTCCCTGGACAGAGTTATCTGGGTACTATTCATAGGCAATTGCCCCCCTAATCATGGACATCCGCAGATTTTTCTAAGAAGAGACAAGCAAGGTGTTTTTCCATGGGGCATATTACTCCCAGAATAGTGTTCCCCCTCAAAACACTACTTGAATTTCAAATTATCGCATTAATGTAAATTACTATGACTGAAATCAACGTGTGAAATATATAATTTTAGGGTGACACTCAATTTCTGAGGGGGAGGTGTGGCCATCCTTGCCCGCCCTTCCAGACGTGCATGTCCCTTCTACATTATTGTACTTTACCCTAGAAATTTAGTGGAAGGGAATCTTATTGCCGTTATTGAACGATATTATACTCTTAAAGAAAATTAAGTATTTTCAAGCCGATTAAACTTCAAAGCAACTACGGGGCTAGGAGGTGCAGTGGCGAAACCACAGGAAGCAATGGGCATTGCCCCTCTACAATCTTGAACGGAAATCTATTCTAGGGGCCAAGGGGGCAAACATTGACGTAAAAGTAAGCAAGACTATAGAATCTAAGAGTAGCAGGACGAAAGGATACTCAATTTGGAATTAGTTTTCGCGTCTTTCTTGCATTATTTTTTTCAGACAGCCAAGAATAGATGCAGGTGGACACGGAGGGGCAATTGCCCCTATTGATATCAAATTTTATACAAATAAAAATACATTTCGTAAAATTTTCTTACTCGCTTCGCTCGCAATTTCTCATTTCCTTACAGTCTTGTTAAGTTCCTAGACGTAGCTAGGCGGTGGGAGTTGTCCCTGAGCGCCGAATGGTCTAAATGAAAATAAAATGTAAAAGAGAATGCCATGATGAAATTTTTTGTGCCATATTAAAACAATGTTGTTTTCACTTTGCAAAAATTTTGATTTCAAATCTTCTTGCTCGCTTCGCTCGCAATTTTCTTGTTTTCTGTAATGCATTCTAAATTACCAGAGAGAGAACTTTTAACTACTGAGTACTTCAGACTCTTGCTGCTAAACAGTTTTGTCTTGAATGCATGAACACAATTGTTTGGAGGAAAAGGAGCGCGTCACAGAGACAATTTATTTATTCGTTATGGTGCCTCTATGTTGTTGCATTATATATATACACACACACAATGAAACTAAAACAGTGAGATAAAATTAGGTTTATCTTCCCCCCACCCCCCCAATCAGATGGTCTGCGCACGCCTATGGTATTATTCCACCGACTTGGTAAGCTGTCGACTGGTGCAAGACCTTACAAGCTATCATGTGACAGCTTCCACCCACTGACAGGCGTGCTGGAGAGCACGTGCTTCGTTCTCTGCTAACCAGAGCTCGCCATACGCTTCGCGAGGGGAATTTGAACACTTGGGCGCCACGTTCACAGTGGAGGGAGAGGGACGGAGAACGCAACCGACACACAGGGAACAGGTGTCTAAATGGCAAACGCAAAGGAATTTGTCCTCTTACGCCTAAACTAAATATTATTTGCTAACCCTTGCAAAGGACTCGTGCAACACGGTGGTTCTACATGTTTGCATCAAACTTACGTTTGACAACAACTGACGACATACTACTTTGTGGCGGGAACTGAGCCACGACAAGCATTCTTTCCTGTAGCACTATTCCGCTGGGATGAGACAACAGTACGCAAGTTTCGACATGTATATGGGCGCGAAAACAGAAGTAAACTTCCATTTATTTTTCAACATACGCTGTAATATACCGTCAATGTAATTTTCTGTCAGAACACAGCTTGTTAGCATGCAACACAAAACATTTGTGAACTTGCAATGGTTTCGGCAGGACTAACACGAATGAGAATTGTCAAGCGCTAGAACACATCCCTGTGTTCCTGATTATAACCACCGAGTTACAGTATCAACATGCTCGATATTTTTCACCAAAAAAAACATTCATAATTCAGCACTCCATCGTATTTGTATGGCTTGTTGTACCTGATGTGGCTACACAGGATGGAATTAACTGAATTCATATTTTTGCTTTTTTTTTTAAGTTTTAAAAAGCTTCAACAAAAAAAAGTTTCGGTGGCTTTGTGCAGCAAATTTGGATTCTGTGCATTTTGGCCAGGATTAAATTCATTAAAGCAACCATTCTGCAGGCACTGAGAGTTGGGTTATATGTCCTCAGGGGAAAAAAAGAGCTCAACATTGCTGACTGGAATATTGCCAAGTTTTGAGGATGAGCCGTTCATGCATTGTTTTGATGGATTTAGATGATGTAGCTAGAGTTTTCGCGGCTGGAGAGGGGGTGTTATAATGAGGGCATGGTGGAGTGTTTTATATCAGTGGTTTAAGAATAACACGGGTCCTCTTTACCTCCTCTGGTGTGAGCGTCTGAGGGGTTACTGAAACAATGAGATAAGTTCCTTCAAATGTATTTCCATTTTTGTTATTTAACGTCACTTCTATGCCACGTTGGATAATCGCAACAATGAGGATGATCAGATGAAATTGATGAACACAAAGAACACTCATGTCAAGACCGGGACTTGAACCTGGGAACTTCGGACGCTCAGCTCCCGGCGAAATCCTTCCAATAAAAAAATAAAATCGGCCCGGTTCCTCCAAATGAAAATGGTCCAAGTTGACGCGAATAAAAACAAAGAAGTTCTAATACCTCCAAAAGAAAATAAAAGCTAGTGTAAGATCCTACAAATAAAAAGTAACCCCTCTCCAGTCCCATCAATTAAAGAATTTAATTTAAACGGGACGGATCCCGTTCAGGTTAGTAAGGATAAAAATTGAACTCCATTCCTTCAAATTAAAAAATATATATTTCTATAGTCTATCCCGGGAATCTCTGGAGCAAGGATACGCATATCGGTAGAGAAGGAGAAACCGAATAGGCGGAGCAAAACAGTTCTCGTTGATGCAAAGGTTTGTAACGGCAGTCGCTTTTCCCCCTCCACGCAATGCCGTTCCCGCGCACTTGTTCATTGGTCACGCACGCCCTCTCAATTCACTACTTGCGTTTTCGTTCGCATTGTCCAGAGATTTCCGGGACGTGGTATAGTTTAAAGTTCCTACTGGTCAAGAATAAATCAAATTCCTTTTAACTTCCTGCAGATGAAAACTAAATTCGTTCCAGTTTAAGTTCCTTCAAAGAAAAATAAATACGTCCCAGTTTCCCCAATAAATGATAAACCTGTTTCAGTTTCTCCCAATATGAAAGCATATGCAATTCAAGTTCATACGGACGAAAATAAACTCTTCTGGTTGAAATTCCCCTAAATAACAATATTATCAACTTTTGATTAAAATTATTTCTAATAAAAAATATCCCGTTCCACTTAAAATCTCACATATTAAAAAATAAACGACTTTCCGTTCAAGTTCTCTCTCATTTAAAATAAACTATCTCCACTTTGAGTTTCCTCCAAAAAATCTCGTTCTAGTTCAAGTTCCTCCAAATAAAAATGAACTTGCCCCTAACAAAGAGAAGTATACATGCATGTGCATATCCACAGATGTAGAGGAGCGCTGTAGAAAATTTGATAAACACTTTGGGGGTCAAATCAGAAAGAACACGAAATAAAGCTCGAGAAAGAGAGAACATAAGAGAGAAAGAGAGAGACAGCGAGAGGGGAGGAGAAATAAGATCCATTGGGAGAAGGATAAAGGGGAAAAGGAGAGAGAGAGAGATTGAGAGAAATAGAAGAAACTGTAAGAAAATGAGACATAAAATCAAAAGACAAAAGGTAGTAAAATAACTAATCACAAAGGAGGGAGAAGCTAGAAAACATTATATATAAGACATAGGAAGGAAATGGAAATGTAGAAAAAGATAATAACGGACGAAATCATTTCCCCACAATTATACGCATGTTTGTATACATAATACAGTGCTGAAAAGATTATCTCGGGCTATGGACCAGGCGAGTTGCCAGAGAGAATTCTTTCATCATTCGTGGCCAGAAAAGCTTCAAGACTTACTTCATAATACAGTGCGTGAGGATGTGTGATATTTAGAACAGTGCCGCTGTTACAGTCTTCAGCGTGAGACGTACAAACACATTTTGTCAACAATGCTTTTAAGCACATCGCCCACTGAGACGCAGAGAAACGCGGCATCAAAAAGCAACGGAACTTCTGTTGTCTACTTCCATTGAAATCAAATGGTGTAACGCCCACTACAGCGAAACTCGCGGAACTGTGCCAGAAGTCTAGAGGATTGCCATGTTGCTCAGTGGCCGTTAGGCTTTACGCAAATACAGCGAATCGCTATGTTGGAAGCATATTTGGAGTATGTCATATGAAAGATATGTGGAGAAATAGAGAAGTCTATCTCCAGAAGATCCGGCATCAGCTAAAACCGCAATGGATGATTGTTTTAAATTTCGTTTCAATATTCTTTTTGTGTTTTTCAACGCGCGGAAAGTGGTTTGCCGTCTTGTCAGCGTGTTATCAACCTCAGAGATTGCAGTATTACTCACATTTAGTTTACAAGTTATTTTTTGTGTATTTCAAGATATAGTTAACAAATGCATGTATTCATTACATTGACAATTTCAATTAATTATAAGCAAAAAACTTTTCGAACGCTCTGTACAAGTTGATTTGATTTCTTTTATTTTTCTTCTCTTTTCTGCCACTATTGGCTAATCAGGAAGATGAAACTGGTGAAAGAAAAGGACAATCACAAACACACATGGACAGGACACAACATAACCCTCACAGAGGATTATATTGGCTGTGAGTACAGACACCAGAGCCTCGTTAGTCTGAAAGAGCGTACATAATGCGTGTATACAATTATAAAAATTACGAATAATGAGTAAGATATGTTTCCATATTCCAATCGGTTCATTGACCTTCCCTTGAACTTTACAAAACATCCATACCTTACTGGGGATTCGTACCGAAGACTCCAAGTTTCGCAGAATGCTATGCCAACCGCTACAACAGCGGACTTTAAGGCATTATATCCCAAGGAGGGGAGACGGAAAGTGTACTTTGCACCAAAGTTAAAGGCATAAACTTTAAAGCACCAAGAACAAAAGACATTCACGACTTCATAGACTATAAATCGCGGCGAGTGCAGCGATCTGCAACGCAGGGAGCGGTGCCGCTATTGTAGAACAGGGAGATTTAGTTTCAATGAGCAAAAGAGTTTTGCTGCGTATCTTGCCTCAAGAGGAGAATAAATGTCACGATGTTTCGTTGCGGCCTTGTTACGGTGGCCGACTCAGATTCGCAGTTGCGGAGGAAGTGGTCTAGATTAAACACCGCAGGAAAAAAGAAGTTCTTATATTTATTTTCTGCTTCATTGATCGTCTCTCAGGTGCGGTTAGTGCTGCAAAAAAATGTTCCCGAGGATCCTGCGTCCTCGAGTTTAGCTGACTTAAAGCTTACGACGTGATGAGGTAGATGGCGTTAACGTAGGGAATGGCTCCTGTTTAGTTCTTTAACACGTATATATACGGAGTTCCCGACCTTCTCTAGTGTGTGGATCACATATATATACGGAGTTGAATTCAAAATTTATTTCAACGGTCATTTACCGTACATTTACGGAGTTAGCAATCCTGAGTAATATTTCGACATCGTACTTCCTCATACTGCCACTAGATGGTGGTTTTCAACAGTGTATGATACACATATTTTACATTTTTTGCTTTTGAGATATGATTCTTTAAAAAGTAGTGAAAATGGTCAGCATTCTTGGGAATAAAAGCGACTTAGAGGTCAGCACTCTAAGTGTTATGTAGGCTACGAAGAAAATATAAAACGGGATTTATAGGGTGGAGAACTAGTCATACTGGATGATGATGGGACTTTAGTTATTGCATGAGAGGGGAGTATAAACTTAATGAAAGGGAATGTAGGCCACACTGGATCAAACGGCAGTGCTAGGCACAGAATGAAGGCTTGGGACGGGGAAAAGGGGATAGCTTAGGGACCGGATGAACGGGGATTGCCAGGCACTGGATGAACGAGGAATATCGGGTACAGGATGAACGGGTAATACCGGATACTGGATGAATGGGTAATAGCGGGTACTGATTAAACAGTAATATCGGGTAGTACTGGGTAATACCGGATACTGGATGAACGGGTAATACCGGATACTACGTAGATGAATGGGTAATACCTGATACTGACTGAACGAGGAATGCCGGATACTGGATGAACGGGTAATACCTGGAACTGAATGAATATTAGGCACAGTGCATGGAGGAGAACTAGGAACGATGAATTGGGGAAACCGGGCACGCTGGTTGAGAGATAAACGGAGAAATTAGATACATTAGATAAAGGATTGGTCTGAAACTCGTCGATCTTAGAGCCCAAAATATCAGTAACTCATTCCTCATTATTGATTGATTGGTTTGCATTATTTTACTTCGCTTTTTGTGCCACTTTTGGCATGAGTGATGACATAATGAAATTGATGAATGGACGCTCACAAACATCCATACCCAGGCCTAGCATCGTAGCGCCATGTGCTAACGGGGGCCGGCTCAATCCTCATTACTGAACTTTGCCAACGTACAGATTCCAACAATCCCGTGTCACTTATATATTGTTTCTCTGAAGAATTAGGCAATAAAAAAAGAATCAGGGAGTGGTCCTTGGAGTGATCGCGACAATGAGGAAGAGCGATAAACTTATGATCTACATATCTGAACTAAGTGGTATCTCAACGGCTAACCACTACATCATGGAGGACCAATGAAAGAAACGAACTGAATCACAACGTGTTCAGCAAGAAGTTTAATTTACTTGGCTTTACACCAGCACATATACACACTAATACGATGAGCAGTTTTCTTGAACTGACAGATGAAAATCATTCATTGAATGCAGTTACTTACCTTGAGGAATGATGCGTAAAAGAATACTTCTAGGTGGCATTGTGACGTGGGTAATATCTTCCCGACTCGTCAGAACTGCATGTGGGAAGGCTTTCGCAATAAAACTTTGTATTTTATGTAGCATAACTGTTTGAATTGTCAATGCTCCAAGTGTTTTGATAGATTAAAATTCGGTCGATGGGTATATTCGGTACTTAATATGGGGTTTCTTCTTCCTCAAATTGATTTTGAGCAAGATGAAGTTCGCCATGATGGCCCATTCAAAGCAGTTGATGTTTCGCTCGGGTATTAAACCTATTCGCAAAAGACGTGAAACTTATTTCCGAATCATTGTGGGAGACTGATGTGCTCTTTCACCAACCAAAGGTTATCAATGCTGATGGATATGAAAAAAATAATTGACGAATGTGCTGCGTCAGAGAAAGGCTCCTACATTTCATGTAAATTTAAAAGAATTAACACGCTTTGTCAATATGTTATGCAATGCAACTGTATACCCTGCCCCAGTTATTTCTGGGGCAAGCGAACGAAAACAATTTTCTGCGCAAGTGGTGACGCGAGACGGCTCCACCAATGAATAAGTGAGAGGGAATGATATTGCGTGGAGGGGAAGAATGCGACTGCACTTACCAGGGGTTGCGTCCTAATTGCGAACAACTCATAAATGGTCCTAATTGCGAACACATAAAAGTTAGAAATAATTCCATGTCCTTATTGCGAACACATGGAAGTGAGAAATCTGTTTTCCAAAACAGATAAGGTAGTGACGAAGAGAGACAGCTGGTTTGACCAGCAATAGCCAACCCGATTGACTTAGCGTCTTGTACTTTGTAAATTCCTCCAAGGCCATTTCATCCTTTCAGTCTGTCGACGCAGGCTTTTGTTTGTGTGTTGATGTCTTTAAAAGCCCTTAGTGCCAAAAGAGAGATGGAACTGCTTTAACAGAAAGCACGGAACAAAAAATTCAGTGCAGGGATGAAATCAGAGAATCAACAAAAAATGAGAAACCCTGTAAAAAACTTAAAGGCTCAGACAAAAAAAAAATATATATATATATAGACACACACACACACACACACACACACACTTCAACGACGACTTCAATCTTGTCGAATTTTCTACGTTCCAACTGTGACTCACAAGGCTCTGACCAATCTCAAGTGTGGGAAAATCACTTTTAAAAAAAATCGTTAAAAAGACACAAAGTGTGAGAACTTGTAGGTGACAAGGCAGAAAATGTGTTCGCAGTTAGGGCACAACCCTTCCAGGTGATTACTGTTCAGGCAGCAAGTGTTCGCAATTAGGACTGTTCGGAATTAGAACTGTTCGCAATTAGGACGACACCGTTACCAGACATCGAGCAGCGTGTACTGCTTCGCTCTGCCCACTTGACCCCCCCCCCCATTCTCTGCCGTTATGCGTGGCCTTGCTCCAGAGATATACGGGGAAGTATATAGGTATGTACATGTAGAGGAATAAAGTGCTGGTGTCAATGTAGAAAAAGCATGAACTTTAACGTCAACATGATTCAACGGAATCCAATATTTAATTCAAATAGATAAATAGATTTTAAAAACCGTGTTCTGGTTGAGATCACGGTGTGGATTAAGATGATAGTTAGGATGAAAATGAGGGTGAAGGTGAGGGTGAGAAAGGTTGAGAAAAGTTCCTATTAAGTTGTGACGTTCCTTTCTGGTGTTCACCAATGGATCACGGATCACTACGTCACGGTAACTACCCAATCTCCTTGTGCGGTGGAGTTATGAGACTCTCCTTAATGTTATGCTACAATGAGCATTCTCAGGACGAAACGATTTGAACAAAAAAATAGCTTCTTGCTATTTTACAAATTTAATAACACATATTATCTTTAAACAATCACTGCAAAATAACAATAATATTCACAAACGCAATCACATTTGAATTAACTTGAGGCTTTTCCTATAAAACAGTGTTTTTCACTAAATAAACATCATCTCACGCAACTCAACTTACTTTTTCCATTTCACGCACTGTTGTCCTCGCAACCGAATCAATAAAAGATTGGACAGTTCAACAAATGTTTATAAACCGGAAATGACTTCCGCTTCCGATATTGCGTGTAACAAATATACAGCAAAAATTACAAATTAAAATCAACACAAACAACAGTATTGAAACTAACAAATAAATCAAACAGATTTCTATGAAATTAACAGAAAACAAATAAAATATTTCATATGGCCAAAATAAACAAAGCGTATCAAGTTCTCCTCCCATACAAACAAAGAAAATTGACGCAATGTACATGAAGGAAATTTTCTTTATAGAATAAACTTCTTCGAGCTTACGTCAGAACTCTTCACTCTTCATGCAAACTCGCTCTAAGAAAATTCATATGATCCTACATTTTTTAATCATAAAAACAAATCTTCAAACTATCTGTTATCTTGCTTTGTGTGGAACTTCTTTTCTTTCTTTCACCATCCTTTCCACATCTTCTAAGAGCTTCTTAACATTAACAGCTTGTTCTTCATCCAACTATACATTTCCTAAACATTTGTATTTCCAAACGTTTAACTTCTGAAATTGTTCTGGGCTTAAACTTAATTATTGACATTGAAGTCTCACACAAAATTATACATTTGTTCCCTATTGGACCTTTATCATTTTCAACTATGGCTGTCCTTTCCCTTCGACTTCGCCATTCATTGTCAGATTGGTCTCTTGGAACTAAATTATCAACATTGTGAACTTATAATCCTTCTGGGAATTATACCTAACGTCAGCCCTCTTTCGGTTTAATAATAATCATTACAGGAAATGAAATTCAAGTTGTATCCAAATCGTGTACACAAGGCAAGCATTATCTGAATAATTATATGGCTTTGTAAACTCTTCTTTATCCATTCTCTTCAAAGAATGTGCAGGACTCTCAACGATTACTTTCTATGATAGAATATATTTTTCAACCTTCAAAATGCAAACAAAAGATAGATTTTCATATAAATTTGATAACACTTACTTCACATCTTCACGTGCAAGCTTATTTGATAGAGTGTTTTACAAGCGGTTTCTTTTTGTTTTCTGAACTGTTTTCTTCTTCCTTCTTTTTCTCCATAGATCAAACATTTCTTTCTTTTCTTGCCACTTTAATAATTCTCCTTCCAACTTTTTCCTCTTGGACAACGGAACAGGATAAGGATTGGAGTAAACAGGTTCTTCACTGGTTAGATTTATTTCACAGATAGAATTCCTAGATAATCCTGGTTTGTCGGCGAATATTCTTCTATATTTCAACAATAAATTAAATAGCTGCTCCTTTTCCTCAACTCTCAAAACATCTGAAGCAAAGGCTTTATCTCTTATGTCTGATTCTGTTGCAGTCCACTCATCAGCGTTAGCTTCTTCCTCCGCTTTCGTACACTGTATTAAGGCTTTCTTCTCCCGCGACTCGCCCTTCTCTGAATCTCCAGCGTTAGGAAGTAAATGTTGCTCTACTGTGTGTCCGCCATTGATCAGATACAATTTTTCTGCGCCTGCATCCAGAGTGACTTTGTATCTTCGAAGGAAAGGATAACCAAATAATAAGTCAGCTTCTAAGCACTTGACCACATATACCAAATCTTCAAATATAAAACCTCCAATTTCAAAATTTATTAGCCTACAACCAGCTATCCGTGATCTTTCTTTTCCAGCAAAATCTTTTAATATTACGCCTGGACACTTCTGCAATTTAAGACCAGGTAATCGCTCTCGTACTTGAAGCCAAATATTATAATTCATAAGGGTACATTCGCTACCCGTGTCCAGAGTACATTTTATTTGGAATCCTAATACCTCCACTGAAATTTCAGGTTTCTTCACATTATCCCTATCTTCTTCCATTATCGTCTTTCTAATTTTTAAATAATTTAGAGGAGTGGCTTCGATATTCAAGTACAATACTTCTAACGGATGTTCTGTTAGGAATGGGTCTTCACTTTCGTAGCTTTCTTGTACTTGCATGCCCTTCATTGCAAGCGTAAGAGCACCGCTTACAACGGGCGCTGGGCTAAACCCAGAACTTCATTGCAGTTAATTTCCCATGGCGACGCTGTAACTCTAAGATTACTGGAAGGTAGCTCTTCCGTCTGTATTGCACACTCTTTTCGTTCTGGAGCTCTTTGATCTCCTCTCCAACTATTTGTGTACGGCGTAGTCCTTCTATAAAGTCTGTTACTTGTCCAGTTTCTATTCTTCCACCTTCCACCCGGGAATCGCTGTCCTTCTCTGGTGATTGGTTCCTTCCCATTTCCGCTCTCTGCGCTGCGGGATCCTCCAGGATTATTAGTAGAAGTTGTCATCTGTACTCTGCGAACTCGAGGTTGGTTAGGTCTCCTTTCTTCTGCTTTATTACCGTCGCCTCTCCACCCATCTATCTGTTCTGAGGCTTCGTACTTCCCCAAGAAGTTGGTCAACTGGTCAATGTTTCGAGGATCTCTTGTTAATACTAGCTGCCGTATTCTGTATGGGAGCTGATGAATAATTAAACTTAACACTTCTGTTTGGTCCACACGTTCGACCAAGTTACAGTATGAGCCGTAGACGTCCCAACAATAATCCTCCATAGAAAGACCTGAGGATTTGGAATATCTTCTGTTTCTTAAAATCTGGATCTCTCTCTGCTTCGCTTCTGCAGAGGCATACTGTTTTTTAAACGCGGCACAAAACTGTTCAAAAGACTTCCACCTTCTCTCGTTGGCAATAAACCAGGCTTTAGCTTTCCCTTTCATTACAGAAGGAAGCACCTTTAATCTATAGTGCATAGGCATTTTCATTATGTCCATGGACGTTTTCAGTTCTTCCAAATAACGCTCCGCTGATATGGAATTTATTTCTCCGGTAAATTTGCTCAGAGAGTTAATATCCGACATTCTAAAAAAATGTCCAGTGTGAGATGGACTATGAGAGACATCAGGAGATTTATCAATATCTTCTCTGGGTATCCCTTTTGTACTTTGGATACGTCTTCTCCTCTTACGGTTCCTTTTAGTCAACAATTCAGCAGAAGATACAGATTCTGTTGAGGATATACCGGAAATCAAAGGGTCATTATCATCTCTCACCCATCGAATATTTTCCACAGATCTGTCAGTATTTCCAGTAGTCATTCGTGGATTTCCTTGCACAGATTCTAAATGTAATCTCTCCAACTTCCCTAAAAGGAATTCCTCCATAAAATAGAACTTCTGTTTAATTTCTTTATTCATCTTCTCACTGTCCTGCATACACAAATTCCTTGAAGTACTTTGCTGATCCACGACGGATTCTATCCTTGCCTTTACGGTGTCCAATTCATTCATTACTTTTCGTCTGTCTACTTCCCTGACTTCTTCTATCTTATTTAGTGCATCTCTCCCTTCATCAATCTGTTTTAACAAATCACATCGCACAACTTCCAATTCTTCTTTGTTTTCTTGTCTTCTGTCTTCTATTACTCTCATCATTTCATTTTTATCTTCTTTCCGCTCATCCTCAATCTTCTTCATCAATTCTTCTCGGTCTGCTTTCATTCTCGTCATCATTTCCTCCTTATCAGTCCTAAATACCTCCTCTAAGTTTCTGAAAGCTACCTTAGTTTCGTTTCTTCCGTCTTCAATAATCTTCATCAACTCCTTCTTATCCTCTTTCCGTCCTTCTTCAATCATCTTCCTCAATTCATTCTTATCTTCTAGCCTTCCTTCTTCCATTTTCTCAAACCTCTTTATCATTTCATTCTGATCTTCTTTCCTTCCTTCTTCAATGATCTTCCTTAATTCATTCTTATCTTCTAGCCTTCCTTCTTCCATTTTCTCAAACCTCTTTATCATTTCATTCTGATCTTCTTTCCTTCCTTCTTCAATCATCTTCCTCAATTCATTCTGATCTTCTTTCCTTCCTTCTTCAATGCTCCTTAACCATCCACAAAGTATCTCCATATTTAAAGTAGCACTATGCGATTTGCAATTTTTACAAACTAAGTCACCATCAGGAAGAAATTCTCTGCATATTGGCAAATTTGCACACTCTAAATGGAAATACGCCTCGCATTTCCTGCACTGAAATATTTCGTCCAAGGGCTTATCTTTATCATCACAACAACTCAATTTATCCATTTTCTTCTTGCTCTGGCTTCTCAAAATTCTCCTACTCATACCTTGATATCTCTGCAAAATCGATCACATGACTTACATCTATGTGTTATCAGACTTTGTAACGCTCGACAATTTCCTCATGACTTCACACGGCACAAAACACACTTTTTTTCACACGATATTACAGTTACAATTTATCCTTTTACATCATCGATGCCTTCACGTTGAGCGCCAAATTTACCTGTGACGTTCCTTTCTGGTGTTCACCAATGGATCATGGATCACTACGTCACGGTAACTACCCAATCTCCTTGTGCGGCGGAGTTATGAGACTCTCCTTAATGTTATGCTACAATGAGCATTCTCAGGACGAAACGATTTGAACAAAAAAAATAGCTTCTTGCTATTTTACAAATTTAATAACACATTTTATCTTTAAACAATCACTGCAAAATAACAATAATATTCACAAACGCAATCACATTTGAATTAACTTGAGGCTTTTCCTATAAAACAGTGTTTTTCACTAAATAAACATCATCTCACGCAACTCAACTCACTTTTTCCTTTTCACGCACTGTTGTCCTGGCAACAGGAATCAATAAAAGATTGGACAGTTCTACAAATGTTTATAAACCGGAAATGACTTCCGCTTCCGATATTGCGTGTAACAAATATACAGCAAAAATTACAAATTAAAATCAACACAAACAACAGTATTGAAACTAACAAATAAATCAAACAGATTTCTATGAAATTAACAGAAAACAAATAAAATATTTCATATGGCCAAAATAAACAAAGCGTATCAAAGTCCACTTTATACTCAGGCTAATCTGAATCGGATCTACGGATTTAAAGTGGTATCCAAAACACTGTACAATGTGCTTCCAGCACGAAGAGGACTCTGGACCCCTTAATTACAATGCAAGATCATTAGAGTGACCGTGAAGGTGAGATTGAATGCAGAAGAAATAAACGATAACCATCACTTACTGGAACGAGTACCTTCACAAATCAAGATGTCGATCAAGGAGGCGTTATTCAAAGACAAAACGCACAACAGATTCCATAAATTCTTGACTCTCCTTCTCTGAATGAGACTGGATGAAATACGTTGTTAGGGATACGTATGCTATGGAAGGAAGTGAGTCAATTTAAAGTCGTTGTAACACACACACACCTATATACATATATGTATATTGTGGAAAGACTCAATGGTGACATTGTAAAAAAGCTAAAACTCAAAGCAGACATCGATACTCGGCCAAGCAACACAATCATACATTCCAGCAATAGCGGAAGCAAGTGACGTCAGGAGAAGCAGCATTCCACAAAACACTACCGGATGCATGAACAACGACAAGTGACGAACCCGGAAGGCTGAGTCGGCACCTGAGCAACGCCCCATGGTAGGTTTAAAGGAAAAACTTCCAGAATTCGGAGTTCATTCAATCTTCCATCAGCGAGTGAGTAACGAGTAGCGACCGACAACACAAGCATTAGTCCCAAGTAGACGTCTCGCTGAGGGCAACCGCTACGTTACTAAGCGTGACGGCAGTATCTACCTACAGTCAACTTGGCTAGTACTGCTCGCCGACTCAGTCACATTGACCAGATGCAGCCCGGAGTGGTAACCAATAGCTAGAACCCACACAGCATCACCTGCCACAAAAACGGAAGACTGTGGGCCAGCGATTCCTTCCACTCTCTGCTTGAGCTAAGTTGGGGAGATTGTAGGGGGAACATAAAACCTACCTTGCTCTATCATCAGGCCCCCTTAAGCGTTCACGAGTTCGATCCCCGCATAGAATGCTCATGAAAATAGTGAACGCAACAATATATATATATATTACATATGTATTTACAGTATGAAGCGTGTTGTATTGAATTTTATTGTTAGAATACATGAAAGTACAAATTACCATCTTAATGGTCTACGTTGATTTATTTAATATTTTTGCAGTACAACACAAATGAATGAATTCTCTCCTGAAGCGCCACACTACAGCTTCAATGGTAGGGAATAAACAAAAGTGGAAGTGACAGTGTTTTGAATTTGATGAAAGTGACAATGATAGAACTCATAACTTTTAGTGCCACTGAGAGAATATTTCAACTGATAACAGTCTATCAGCAGAAGGTAAATATCCAAACAAAGACAAAAATATACAGTAAGTATTATAGCGGTGAGGAAACTGTAACAAAAAAAATTAAGCATGATTTTGCAAGAGATCAAAAATTAAATTGAATTCAGGATACAGAGTAGTTTAATTGTTCAAAATTAAATACGAAGACATAAAATAAATTGGAAACACTTTTTTTGTCCCTCCTGCGGGATTGTGGGTTCGAAGTGGGGAGAAAACCGATACCAAATGTGACAGAAGCTCCGGACCTGTGCATCGATTGGCCGTTGCAATGTGTGGATTAAGCTCACGGTCACCAGAGGCCGAGATCAATGGGGTAGAGGGCTTAGTTCGTCGTCTGCGTTGATGGAAAACCCCACCGAACTTAATAACATTCTCACCAATATATTCAGCGCGTTTCTAAACCGGCTTGTTCGTTAAGCCGACGGAGAATACACCGAATAAAACATATTGTCTTTCGAAAGCACCTTTTTTTCTGCCATAATATTTCATGATGTAAATGAAAGGTTTTCATCCAAACTCTATTTTCCAAAGTGAGCGTGTGGGTCGTAGACAAGTATAGGCTATTAATTATTCTCTTAAAATAAAGAAGAGGCAATTTCTGTTTTTTATGTGGAAAATATCACTGGTATAAAACTGTTTCTAATTCATGGAAACTGACGAGTTGTTATTCAGAATAACTATAAATTAGTGAAGCTACTATTTCTTTAACAATATACCAGTTCATCCTTGAATTTCGCTGTGCTCTGATAACTGAAAATCCATCTATTCTCGTACTACTTTTTTCCAGCGCATTTCTTTTCATTCTTGGTCTAAAATTATTTCTAGTAAGTTAGCTGTTACAGAGTCGAACATTCGAATCACTACATTGAATATTATAATTATAATCGATTCAGTGGTTGCATCTGGTAACTGTAACCGAGTCACGCCTTTCAACCTGGTGACTGTAACCGAGTCACTGCTTTGAACGTAGTGAATGCAACCGAGTCGCTGCTTTGAACCAGGCGACTGTAACCGAGTAACTGCTTTGAACCTGACGACTGTAACCGAGTCACTGCTTTGAACCTGACTACTGTAACTGAATCACTGCTTTGAACCTGTCGACTGTAATCGAGTCACTGCTGTGGATTTTGTAACCTTTGCCGAGTCACTACTTTGCATCTGGCAAACTTTAATTGAGTAAATACTTTGATTCTGGTAACTGTGACCGAGTCACCATCTTGATTCCAGTAACTATAACCAAATCAATATATCAATCCAGGTAATGTATATAGTCCATTAGAGTGCTCCAACCTGTGCCGCATCCAACCCCACCTCGAAGAAGAAAATTTCCGTTGCCTGCTTCCTATGAAATCAAATGTCCTGTAGTGCGCCTCGCCGAAACGCGCGGAAGCGGAAGGTGCAATTTCCATGCGAGATGTCCGAGGATTTTTAGAGAAGACTGTCTTCGTATAGTTCCGGTGTAACGGGGAATTTGGACTCCGTAGAAAAGTGACTGTACAGTCAATTTTCTACGCAGTCCAAATTCCCCGTTTTCGTGACGGGGAATTTGGACTCCGTAGAAAAATGACTGTACAGTCAATTTTCTACAGAGAAAAATGACTGCCCTTTTCAGTTCCCGTCAATTAAGCAGGGGGTAAAATATCCCCGTAGAAAAATGACTGCCTGTCAATTCCCACTTAAAAGAGGGGGCACAAATTCCCCGTAGAAAAGTGACTGACCAATTAAATCCTGCTTCAATTAGGAGGGGGTACAATTTCAGCGTAGAAAAGTGACTGCCCCCTTATATTCTGCTTATATTAGGAGGGGGTACAATTTCCCCGTAGAAAAGTGACTGCCCTATTAAATCCTGCTAATATTAGAAGGGGGTACAATTTCCCCGTAGAAAAGTGACTGCCCCCTTATATTCTGCTTATATTAGGAGGGGGTACAAATTCCCAGTAGAAAAGTGACTGCCCCCTTAAATCCTGCTTATATTAGTAGGGGGTACAAATTCCCCGTAGAAAAGTGACTGCCCCCTCTATTCTTGCTTATATTAGGAGGGGGTATAATTTCCCCGTAGAAAACTGACTGCCCCTTTAAATCCTGCTTATATTAGGAGGGGGTATAATTTCCCCGTAGAAAAGTGACTGCCCTGTTGATTCCTGCTAATATGAGAAGGGGGTACAATTTCCCCGTAGAAAAGTGACTGCCCTATTAAATCCTGCTTATATTAGGAGGGGGTACAATTACCCCGTAGAAAAGTGACTGTCCCCTTATATCCTGCTTATATTAGGAGGGGGTACAAATTCCCCGTAGAAAAGTGACTGCCCCCTTAAATCCTGCTTATATTAGGAGGGGGTATAATTTCCCCGTAGAAAAGTGACTGCCCCCCTAAATCCTGCTTATATTAGGAGGGGGTATAATTTCTCCGTAGAAAAGTGACTGCCCTATTAAATCCTGCTAATATGAGAAGGGGGTACAATTTCCCCGTAGAAAAGTGACTGCCCCCTTATATCCTGCTTATATTAGGAGGGGGTACAAATTCCCCGTAGAAAAGTGACTGCCCCCTTAAACCCTGCTTATATTAGGAGGGGGTACAATTTCCCCGTAGAAAAGTGACTGCCCCTTTATTCTTGCTTATATTAGGAGGGGGTATAATTTCCCCGTAGAAAACTGACTGCCCTCCTAAATCCTGCTTATATTAGGAGGGGGTATAATTTCTCCGTAGAAATGTGACTGCCCTATTAAATCCTGCTAATATGAGAAGGGGGTACAATTTCCCCGTAGAAAAGTGATTGCCCCCTTATATCCTGCTTATATTAGGAGGGGGTATAATTTCCCTGTAGAAAACTGACTGCCCCTTTAAATCCTGCTTATATTAGGAGGGGGTATAATTTCCCCGTAGAAAAGTGACTGCCCTGTTGATTCCTGCTAATATGAGAAGGGGGTACAATTTCCCCGTAGAAAAGTGACTGCCCTATTAAATCCTGCTTATATTAGGAATGGGTACAATTACCCCGTAGAAAAGTGACTGTCCCCTTATATCCTGCTTATATTAGGAGGGGGTACAAATTCCCCGTAGAAAAGTGACTGCCCCCTTAAATCCTGCTTATATTAGGAGGGGGTATAATTTCTGCGTAGAAAAGTGACTGCCCCCCTAAATCCTGCTTATATTAGGAGGGGGTATAATTTCTCCGTAGAAAAGTGACTGCCCTATTAAATCCTGCTAATATGAGAAGGGGGTACAATTTCCCCGTAGAAAAGTGACTGCCCCCTTATATCCTGCTTATATTAGGAGGGGGTACAAATTCCCCGTAGAAAAGTGACTGCCCCCTTAAACCCTGCTTATATTAGGAGGGGGTACAATTTCCCCGTAGAAAAGTGACTGCCCCTATAAATCCAGCTTATATTAGGAGGGGGTATAATTTCCACGTAGAAAAGTGACTGCCTTTTATATCCTGCTAATTTGAGAAGGGGGTACAATTTCCCCGTAGAAAAGTGACTGCCCTATTAAATCCTGCTAATATCAGAAGGGGGTACAATTTCCCCGTAGCAAAGTGACTGCCCTATTAAATCCTGATAATATGAGAAGGGGGTACAATTTCCCCGTATAAAAGTGACTGCCCCCATATATCCTGCTTATATTAGGAGGGGGTACAAATTCCCCGTATAAAAGTGACTGCCCCCTTTATTCCTGCTTATATTAGGAGGGGGTATAATTTCCCCGTAGAAAAGTGACTGCCACTTTAAATCCTGCTTATATTAGGAGGGGGTATAATTTCCCCGTAGAAAAGTGACTGCCCCCTTAAATCCTGCTTATATTAGGAGGGGGTATAATTTCCCCGTAGAAAAGTGACTGCCCCTTTAAATCCTGCTTATATTAGGAGGGGGTATAATTTCCCCGTAGAAAAGTGACTGCCCTATTAAATCCTGCTAATATGAGAAGGGGGTACAATTTCCCCGGAGAAAAGTGACTGCCCCCTTATATCCTGCTTATATTAGGAGGGGGTAAAAATTCCCCGTAGAAAACTGACTGCCCCCTTTATTCCTGCTTATATTAGGAGGGGTTATAATTTCCCCGTAGAAAAGTGACTGCCCCTTTAAATCCTACTTATATTAGGAGGGGGTATAATTTCCCCGTAGAAAAGTGACTGCCCTATTAAATCCTGCTAATATAAGAAGGGGGTACAATTTCCCCGTAGAAAAGTGACTGCCCCCTTATATCCTGCTTATATTAGGAGGGGGTACAAATTCCCCGTAGAAAAGTGACTGCCCCCTTAAATCCTGCTTATATTAGGAGGGGGTATAATTTCCCCGTAGAAAAGTGACTGCCCCTTTAAATCCTGCTTATATTAGGAGGGGGTATAATTTCCCCGTACAAAAGTGACTGCCCCTTTAAATCCTGCTAATATGAGAAGGGGGTACAATTTCCCCGTAGAAAAGTGACTGTCCCCATAAATCCTGCTTATATTAGGAGGGGGTATAGTTTCCCCGTAGAAAAGTGACTGCCCCCTTAAATCCTGCTTATATTAGGAGGGGGTATAATTTCCCCGTAGAAAAGTGACTGCCCTTTTATATCCTGCTAATATGAGAAGGGGTACAATTTCCCCGTAGAAAAGTGACTGCCCCTTTAAATCCTGCTAATATGAGAAGGGGGTACAATTTCCCCGTAGAAAAGTGACTGCCCCTTTAAATCCTGCTAATATGAGAAGGGGGTACAATTTCCCCGTAGAAAAGTGACTGCCCCTTTAAATCCTGCTTATATTAGGAGGGGGTACAAATTCCCCGTAGAAAAGTGACTGCCCCCTTAAATCCTGCTAATATGAGAAGGGGGTACAATTTCCCCGTAGAAAAGTGACTGCCCCTTTAAATCCTGCTAATATGAGAAGGGGGTACAATTTCCCCGTAGAAAAGTGACTGCCCCTTTAAATCCTGCTTATATTAGGAGGGGGTACAAATTCCCCGTAGAAAAGTGACTGCCCCCTTAAATCCTGCTAATATGAGAAGGGGGTACAATTTCCCCGTAGAAAAGTGACTGCCCCTTTAAATCCTGCTAATATGAGAAGGGGGTACAATTTCCCCGTAGAAAAGTGACTGCCCCTTTAAATCCTGCTTATATTAGGAGGGGGTACAAATTTCCCGTAGAAAAGTGACTGCCCCCTTAAATCCTGCTAATATGAGAAGGGGGTACAATTTCCCCGTAGAAAAGTGACTGCCCCTTTAAATCCTGCTAATATGAGAAGGGGGTACAATTTCCCCGTAGAAAAGTGACTGCCCCTTTAAATCCTGCTAATATGAGAAGGGGGTACAATTTCCCCGTAGAAAAGTGACTGCCCCTTTAAATCCTGCTAATATGAGAAGGGGGTACAATTTCCCCGTAGAAAAGTGACTGCCCCTTTAAATCCTGCTTATATTAGGAGGGGGTACAAATTCCCCGTAGAAAAGTGACTGCCCCCTTAAATCCTGCTAATATGAGAAGGGGGTACAATTTCCCCGTAGAAAAGTGACTGCCCCTTTAAATCCTGCTAATATGAGAAGGGGGTACAATTTCCCCGTAGAAAAGTGACTGCCCCTTTAAATCCTGCTTATATTAGGAGGGGGTACAAATTCCCCGTAGAAAAGTGACTGCCCCCTTAAATCCTGCTAATATGAGAAGGGGGTACAATTTCCCCGTAGAAAAGTGACTGCCCCTTTAAATCCTGCTAATATGAGAAGGGGGTACAATTTCCCCGTAGAAAAGTGACTGCCCCTTTAAATCCTGCTTATATTAGGAGGGGGTACAAATTCCCCGTAGAAAAGTGACTGCCCCCTTAAATCCTGCTAATATGAGAAGGGGGTACAATTTCCCCGTAGAAAAGTGACTGCCCCTTTAAATCCTGCTTATATTAGGAGGGGGTACAAATTCCCCGTAGAAAAGTGACTGCCCCCTTAAATCCTGCTAATATTAGAAGGGGGTACAATTTCCCCGTAGAAAAGTGACTGCCCCTTTAAATCCTGCTTATATTAGGAGGGGGTACAAATTCCCCGTAAAAAAGTGACTGCCCCCTTAAATCCTGCTAATATGAGAAGGGGGTACAATTTCCCCGTAGAAAAGTGACTGCCCCTTTAAATCCTGCTAATATGAGAAGGGGGTACAATTTCCCCGTAGAAAAGTGACTGCCCCTTTAAATCCTGCTTATATTAGGAGGGGGTACAAATTCCACGTAGAAAAGTGACTGCCCCCTTAAATCCTGCTAATATGAGAAGGGGGTACAATTTCCCCGTAGAAAAGTGACTGCCCCTTTAAATCCTGCTTATATTAGGAGGGGGTACAAATTCCCCGTAGAAAAGTGACTGCCCCCTTAAATCCTGCTAATATGAGAAGGGGTACAATTTCCCCGTAGAAAAGTGACTGCCCCTTTAAATCCTGCTTATATTAGGAGGGGGTACAAATTCCAAGTAGAAAAGTGACTGCCCCCTTAAATCCTGCTAATATGAGAAGGGGGTACAATTTCCCCGTAGAAAAGTGACTGCCCCTTTAAATCCTGCTAATATGAGAAGGGGGTACAATTTCCCCGTAGAAAAGTGACTGCCCCTTTAAATCCTGCTTATATTAGGAGGGGGTACAAATTCCCCGTAGAAAAGTGACTGCCCCCTTAAATCCTGCTAATATGAGAAAGGGGGTACAATTTCCCCGTAGAAAAGTGACTGCCCCTTTAAATCCTGCTAATATGAGAAGGGGGTACAATTTCCCCGTAGAAAAGTGACTGCCCCCTTATATCCTGCTAATATGAGAAGGGGGTACAATTTCCCCGTAGAAAAGTGACTGCCCCTTTAAATCCTGCTAATATGAGAAGGGGGTACAATTTCCCCGTAGAAAAGTGACTGCCCCTTTAAATCCTGCTTATATTAGGAGGGGGTACAAATTCCCCGTAGAAAAGTGACTGCCCCCTTAAATCCTGCTAATATGAGAAGGGGGTACAATTTCCCCGTAGAAAAGTGACTGCCCCTTTAAATCCTGCTAATATGAGAAGGGGGTACAAATTCCCCGTAGAAAAGTGACTGCCCCCTTATATACTGCTTATATTAGGAGGGGGTAAAAATTCCCCGTAGAAAAGTGACTGCCCCCTTAAATCCTGCTTATATTAGGAGGGGTATAATTTCCCCGTAGAAAAGTGACTGCCCCTTTAAATCCTGCTTATATTAGGAGGGGGTATAATTTCCCCGTAGAAAAGTGACTGCCCCTTTAAATCCTGCTTATATTAGGAGGGGGTACAAATTCCCCGTAGAAAAGTGACTGCCCCCTTAAATCCTGCTTATATTAGGAGGGGGTATAATTTCCCTGTAGAAAAGTGACTGCCCCTTTAAATCCTGCTTATATTAGGAGGGGGTATAATTTCCCCGTAGAAAAGTGACTGCCCTGTTGATTCCTGCTAATATGAGAAGGGGGTACAATTTCCCCGTAGAAAAGTGACTGCCCTATTAAATCCTGCTTATATTAGGAGGGGGTACAATTACCCCGTAGAAAAGTGACTGCCCCCTTTATTCCTGCTTATATTAGGAGGGGGTACAAATTCCCCGTAGAAAAGTGACTGCCCCTTTAAATCCTGCTTATATTAGGAGGGGGTACAAATTCCCCGTAGAAAAGTGACTGCCCCCTTAAATCCTGCTAATATGAGAAGGGGGTACAATTTCCCCGTAGAAAAGTGACTGCCCCTTTAAATCCTGCTAATATGAGAAGGGGTACAAATTCCCCGTAGAAAAGTGACTGCCCTCTTATATACTGCTTATATTAGGAGGGGGTAAAAATTCCCCGTAGAAAAGTGACTGCCCCCTTAAATCCTGCTTATATTAGGAGGGGTATAATTTCCCCGTAGAAAAGTGACTGCCCCTTTAAATCCTGCTTATATTAGGAGGGGGTATAATTTCCCCGTAGAAAAGTGACTGCCCCTTTAAATCCTGCTTATATTAGGAGGGGGTACAAATTCCCCGTAGAAAAGTGACTGCCCCCTTAAACCCTGCTTATATTAAAAGGGGGTACAATTTCCCCGTAGAAAAGTGACTGCCCCTTTAAATCCTGCTTATATTAGGAGGGGGTACAATTTCCCCGTAGAAAAGTGACTGGCCCTTTAAATCCTGCTAATATGAGAAGGGGGTACAAATTCCCCGTAGAAAAGTGACTGCCCTCTTATATACTGCTTATATTAGGAGGGGGTAAAAATTCCCCGTAGAAAAGTGACTGCCCCCTTAAATCCTGCTTATATTAGGAGGGGTATAATTTCCCCGTAGAAAAGTGACTGCCCCTTTAAGTCCTGCTTATATTAGGAGGGGGTATAATTTCCCCGTAGAAAAGTGACTGCCCCTTTTAATCCTGCTTATATTAGGAGGGGGTACAAATTCCCCGTAGAAAAGTGACTGCCCCCTTAAATCCTGCTTATATTAGGAGGGGGTATAATTTCCCTGTAGAAAAGTGACTGCCCCTTTAAATCCTGCTTATATTAGGAGGGGGTATAATTTCCCCGTAGAAAAGTGACTGCCCCCTTAAACCCTGCTTATATTAAAAGGGGGTACAATTTCCCCGTAGAAAAGTGACTGCCCCTTTAAATCCTGCTTATATTAGGAGGGGGTATAATTTCCCCGTAGAAAAGTGACTGCCCCCTTAAATCCTGCTTATATTAGGAGGGGGTATAATTTCCCCGTAGAAAAGTGACTGCCCCTTTAAATCCTGCTAATATGAGAAGGGGGTACAATTTCCCCGTAGAAAAGTGACTGCCCCCTTAAATCCTGCTTATATTAGGAGGGGGTATAGTTTCCCCGTAGAAAAGTGACTGCCCCCTTAAATCCTGCTTATATTAGGAGGGGGTATAATTTCCCCGTAGAAAAGTGACTGCCCTTTTATATCCTGCTAATATGAGAAGGGGTACAATTTCCCCGTAGAAAAGTGACTGCCCCTTTAAATCCTGCTAATATGAGAAGGGGGTACAATTTCCCCGTAGAAAAGCGACTGCCCCTTTAAATCCTGCTAATATGAGAAGGGGGTACAATTTCACCGTAGAAAAGTGACTGCCCCCTTAAATCCTGCTTATATTAGGAGGGGGGACAAATTCCCCGTAGAAAAGTGACTGCCCCCTTAAACCCTGCTTATATTAGGAGGGGGTACAATTTCCCCGTAGAAAAGTGACTGCCCCTTTAAATCCTGCTTATATTAGGAGGGGGTATAATTTCCCCGTAGAAAAGTGACTGCCCTTTTATATCCTGCTAATATGAGAAGGGGTACAATTTCCCCGTAGAAAAGTGACTGCCCTATTAAATCCTGCTAATATCAGAAGGGGGTACAATTTCCCCGTAGAAAAGTGACTGCCCTATTAAATCCTGATAATATGAGAAGGGGGTACAATTTCCCCGTAGAAAAGTGACTGCCCCTTATATCCTGCTTATATTAGAAGAGGGTACAAATTCCCCGTAGAAAAGTGACTGCCTCCTTTATTCCTGCTTATATTAGGAGGGGGTATAATTTCCCCGTAGAAAAGTAACTGCCCCTTTAAATCCTGCTTATATTAGGAGGGGGTATAATTTCCCCGTAGAAAAGTGACTGCCCCCTTAAATCCTGCTTATATTAGGAGGGGGTATAATTTCCCCGTAGAAAAGTGACTGCCCCTTTAAATCCTTCTTATATTAGGAGGGGGTATAATTTCCCCGTAGAAAAGTGACTGCCCTATTAAATCCTGCTAATATGAGAAGGGGGTACAATTTCCCCGGAGAAAAGTGACTGCCCCCTTATATCCTGCTTATATTAGGAGGGGGTAAAAATTCCCCGTAGAAAAGTGACTGCCCCCTTTATTCCTGCTTATATTAGGAGGGGGTATAATTTCCCCGTAGAAAAGTGACTGCCCCTTTAAATCCTGCTTATATTAGGAGGGGGTATAATTTCCCCGTAGAAAAGTGACTGCCCTATTAAATCCTGCTAATATAAGAAGGGGGTACAATTTCCCCGTAGAAAAGT
This sequence comes from Lepisma saccharinum, assembly GCF_977018435.1. Classification (NCBI taxonomy): domain Eukaryota; kingdom Metazoa; phylum Arthropoda; class Insecta; order Zygentoma; family Lepismatidae; genus Lepisma; species Lepisma saccharinum. Next base: position 91,037,652 of record NC_139231.1, on the reverse strand, counting down.
GACTGCCCCCTTATATCCTGCTTATATTAGGAGGGGGTAAAAATTCCCCGTAGAAAAGTGACTGCCCCCTTTATTCCTGCTTATATTAGGAGGGGGTATAATTTCCCCGTAGAAAAGTGACTGCCCCTTTAAATCCTGCTTATATTAGGAGGGGGTATAATTTCCCCGTAGAAAAGTGACTGCCCTATTAAATCCTGCTAATATAAGAAGGGGGTACAATTTCCCCGTAGAAAAGTGACTGCCCCCTTATATCCTGCTTATATTAGGAGGGGGTACAAATTCCCCGTAGAAAAGTGACTGCCCCCTTAAATCCTGCTTATATTAGGAGGGGGTATAATTTCCCCGTAGAAAAGTGACTGCCCCTTTAAATCCTGCTTATATTAGGAGGGGGTATAGTTTCCCCGTAGAAAAGTGACTGCCCTATTAAATCCTGCTAATATAAGAAGGGGGTACAATTTCCCCGTAGAAAAGTGACTGCCCCCTTATATCCTTCTTATATTAGGAGGGGGTACAAATTCCCCGTAGAAAAGTGACTGCCCCCTTAAATCCTGCTTATATTAGGAGGGGGTATAATTTCCCCGTAGAAAAGTGACTGCCCCTTTAAATCCTGCTTATATTAGGAGGGGGTATAATTTCCCCGTAGAAAAGTGACTGCCCTATTAAATCCTGCTAATATGAGAAGGGGGTACAATTTCCCCGGAGAAAAGTGACTGCCCCCTTATATCCTGCTTATATTAGGAGGGGGTAAAAATTCCCCGTAGAAAACTGACTGCCCCCTTTATTCCTGCTTATATTAGGAGGGGTTATAATTTCCCCGTAGAAAAGTGACTGCCCCTTTAAATCCTACTTATATTAGGAGGGGGTATAATTTCCCCGTAGAAAAGTGACTGCCCTATTAAATCCTGCTAATATAAGAAGGGGGTACAATTTCCCCGTAGAAAAGTGACTGCCCCCTTATATCCTGCTTATATTAGGAGGGGGTACAAATTCCCCGTAGAAAAGTGACTGCCCCTTTAAATCCTGCTTATATTAGGAGGGGGTATAATTTCCCCGTAGAAAAGTGACTGCCCCTTTAAATCCTGCTAATATGAGAAGGGGGTACAATTTCCCCGTAGAAAAGTGACTGCCCCCATAAATCCTGCTTATATTAGGAGGGGGTATAGTTTCCCCGTAGAAAAGTGACTGCCCCCTTAAATCCTGCTTATATTAGGAGGGGGTATAATTTCCCCGTAGAAAAGTGACTGCCCTTTTATATCCTGCTAATATGAGAAGGGGTACAATTTCCCCGTAGAAAAGTGACTGCCCCTTTAAATCCTGCTAATATGAGAAGGGGGTACAATTTCCCCGTAGAAAAGTGACTGCCCCTTTAAATCCTGCTAATATGAGAAAGGGGTACAATTTCCCCGTAGAAAAGTGACTGCCCCTTTAAATCCTGCTTATATTAGGAGGGGGTACAAATTCCCCGTAGAAAAGTGACTGCCCCCTTAAATCCTGCTAATATGAGAAGGGGGTACAATTTCCCCGTAGAAAAGTGACTGCCCCTTTAAATTCTGCTAATATGAGAAGGGGGTACAATTTCCCCGTAGAAAAGTGACTGCCCCTTTAAATCCTGCTTATATTAGGAGGGGGTACAAATTCCCCGTAGAAAAGTGACTGCCCCCTTAAATCCTGCTAATATGAGAAGGGGGTACAATTTCCCCGTAGAAAAGTGACTGCCCCTTTAAATCCTGCTAATATGAGAAGGGGGTACAATTTCCCCGTAGAAAAGTGACTGCCCCTTTAAATCCTGCTTATATTAGGAGGGGGTACAAATTCCCCGTAGAAAAGTGACTGCCCCCTTAAATCCTGCTAATATTAGAAGGGGTACAATTTCCCCGTAGAAAAGTGACTGCCCCTTTAAATCCTGCTTATATTAGGAGGGGGTACAAATTCCCCGTAGAAAAGTGACTGCCCCCTTAAATCCTGCTATTATGAGAAGGGGGTACAATTTCCCCGTAGAAAAGTGACTGCCCCTTTAAATCCTGCTAATATGAGAAGGGGGTACAATTTCCCCGTAGAAAAGTGACTGCCCCTTTAAATCCTGCTTATATTAGGAGGGGGTACAAATTCCACGTAGAAAAGTGACTGCCCCCTTAAATCCTGCTAATATGAGAAGGGGGTACAATTTCCCCGTAGAAAAGTGACTGCCCCTTTAAATCCTGCTTATATTAGGAGGGGGTACAAATTCCCCGTAGAAAAGTGACTGCCCCCTTAAATCCTGCTTATATTAGGAGGGGGTATAATTTCCCCGTAGAAAAGTGACTGCCCCTTTAAATCCTGCTAATATGAGAAGGGGGTACAATTTCCCCGTAGAAAAGTGACTGCCCCCTTAAATCCTGCTTATATTAGGAGGGGGTATAGTTTCCCCGTAGAAAAGTGACTGCCCCCTTAAATCCTGCTTATATTAGGAGGGGGTATAATTTCCCCGTAGAAAAGTGACTGCCCTTTTATATCCTGCTAATATGAGAAGGGGTACAATTTCCCCGTAGAAAAGTGACTGCCCCTTTAAATCCTGCTAATATGAGAAGGGGGTACAATTTCCCCGTAGAAAAGTGACTGCCCCTTTAAATCCTGCTAATATGAGAAGGGGGTACAATTTCACCGTAGAAAAGTGACTGCCCCCTTAAATCCTGCTTATATTAGGAGGGGGGACAAATTCCCCGTAGAAAAGTGACTGCCCCCTTAAACCCTGCTTATATTAGGAGGGGGTACAATTTCCCCGTAGAAAAGTGACTGCCCCTTTAAATCCTGCTTATATTAGGAGGGGGTATAATTTCCCCGTAGAAAAGTGACTGCCCTTTTATATCCTGCTAATATGAGAAGGGGTACAATTTCCCCGTAGAAAAGTGACTGCCCTATTAAATCCTGCTAATATCAGAAGGGGGTACAATTTCCCCGTAGAAAAGTGACTGCCCTATTAAATCCTGATAATATGAGAAGGGGGTACAATTTCCCCGTAGAAAAGTGACTGCCCCTTATATCCTGCTTATATTAGAAGAGGGTACAAATTCCCCGTAGAAAAGTGACTGCCTCCTTTATTCCTGCTTATATTAGGAGGGGGTATAATTTCCCCGTAGAAAAGTAACTGCCCCTTTAAATCCTGCTTATATTAGGAGGGGGTATAATTTTCCCCGTAGAAAAGTGACTGCCCCCTTAAAATCCTGCTTATATTAGGAGGGGGTTATAATTTCCCCGTAGAAAAAGTGACTGCCCCTTTAAATCCTTCTTATATTTAGGAGGGGGTATAATTTCCCCGTAGAAAAAAGTGACTGCCCTATTAAAATCCTGCTAATATGAGAAGGGGGTACAATTTCCCCGGAGAAAAGTGACTGCCCCCTTATATTCCTGCTTATATTAGGAGGGGGTAAAAAATTTCCCCGTAGAAAAGTGGACTGCCCCCTTTATTCCTGCTTATATTAGGAGGGGGTATAATTTCCCCGTAGAAAAAGTGACTGCCCCTTTAAATCCTGCTTATATTAGGAGGGGGTATAATTTCCCCGTAGAAAAAGTGACTGCCCTATTAAATCCTGCTAATATAAGAAGGGGGTACAATTTCCCCGTAGAAAAGTGACTGCCCCCTTATATCCTGCTTATATTAGGAGGGGGGTAAAAAATTCCCCGTAGAAAAGTGACTGCCCCCTTTATTCCTGCTTATATTAGGAGGGGGTATAATTTCCCCGTAGAAAAGTGACTGCCCCTTTAAATCCTGCTTATATTAGGAGGGGGTATAATTTCCCCGTAGAAAAGTGGACTGCCCTATTAAATCCTGCTAATATAAGAAGGGGGTACAATTTCCCCGTAGAAAAAGTGACTGCCCCCTTATATCCTGCTTATATTAGGAGGGGGTACAAATTCCCCGTAGAAAAGTGACTGCCCCCTTAAATCCTGCTTATATTAGGAGGGGGTATAATTTCCCCGTAGAAAAGTGACTGCCCCTTTAAATCCTGCTTATATTAGGAGGGGGTATAGTTTCCCCGTAGAAAAGTGACTGCCCTATTAAAATCCTGCTAATATAAGAGGGGGGTACAATTTTCCCCGTAGAAAAGTGGACTGCCCCCTTATATCCTTCTTATATTAGGAGGGGGTACAAATTCCCCGTAGAAAAGTGACTGCCCCTTAAATCCTGCTTATATTAGGAGGGGGTATAATTTCCCCGTAGAAAAAGTGACTGCCCCTTTAAATTCCTGCTTATATTAGGAGGGGGTATAATTTCCCCGTAGAAAAGTGACTGCCCTATTAAATCCTGCTAATATGAGAAGGGGGGTAACAATTTCCCCGGAGAAAAGTGACTGCCCCCTTATATCCTGCTTATATTAGGAGGGGGTAAAAATTCCCCGTAGAAAAACTGACTGCCCCCTTTATTCCTGCTTATATTAGGAGGGGTTATAATTTCCCCGTAGAAAAAGTGACTGCCCCTTTAAATCCTACTTATATTAGGAGGGGGTATATTTCCCCGTAGAAAAAGTGACTGCCCCTATTAAAATCCTGCTAATATAAGAAGGGGGTACAATTTTCCCCGTAGAAAAGTGACTGCCCCCTTATATCCTGCTTATATTAGGAGGGGGTACAATTTCCCCGTAGAAAAGTGACTGCCCCCTTAAATCCTGCTTATATTAGGAGGGGGTATTAATTTCCCCGTAGAAAAAGTGACTGCCCCTTTAAATCCTGCTTATATTAGGAGGGGGTATAATTTCCCCGTAGGAAAAGTGGACTGCCCCTTTAAATCCTGCTAATATGAGAAGGGGGTACAATTTTCCCCGTAGAAAAGTGGACTGCCCCCATAAATCCTGCTTATATTAGGAGGGGGTATAGTTTTCCCCGTAGAAAAAGTGACTGCCCCCTTTAAATCCTGCTTATATTAGGAGGGGGTATAATTTCCCCGTAGAAAAGTGACTGCCCTTTTATATCCTGCTAATATGAGAAGGGGTACAATTTTCCCCGTAGAAAAGTGACTGCCCCTTTAAATCCTGCTAATATGAGAAGGGGGTACAATTTCCCCGTAGAAAAGTGGACTGCCCCTTTAAATCCTGCCTAATATGAGAAGGGGGTACAATTTCCCCGTAGAAAAAGTGGACTGCCCCTTTAAATCCTGCTTATATTAGGAGGGGGTACAAATTTCCCCGTAAAAAAGTGACTGCCCCCTTAAATCCTGCTAATATGAGAAGGGGGTACAAATTTCCCCGTAGAAAAGTGACTGCCCCCTTTAAATCCTGCCTAATATGAGAAGGGGGTACAATTTTCCCCGTAGAAAAGTGGACTGCCCCTTTAAATCCTGCTTATATTAGGAGGGGGTACAAAATTCCCCGTAGAAAAAGTGACTGCCCCCTTAAATCCTGCTAATATGAGAAGGGGGTACAATTTCCCCGTAGAAAAGTGACTGCCCCTTTAAATCCTGCTAATATGAGAAAGGGGGTACAATTTCCCCGTAGAAAAAGTGACTGCCCCTTTAAATCCTGCTTTATATTAGGAGGGGGTACAAATTCCCCGTAGAAAAAGTGACTGCCCCCTTAAATCCTGCTAATATGAGAAGGGGGTACAATTTCCCCGTAGAAAAAGTGACTGCCCCTTTAAATCCTGCTTATATTAGGAGGGGGTACAAATTTCCCCGTAGAAAAGTGACTGCCCCTTTAAAATCCTGCTTATATGAGGAAGGGGGTACAATTTCCCCGTAGAAAAGTGACTGCCCCCCTTTAAATCCTGCCTAATATGAGAAGGGGGTACAATTTCCCCGTAGAAAAGTGACTGCCCCTTTAAATCCTGCTTATATTAGGAGGGGTACAAAATTCCACGTAGAAAAAGTGACTGCCCCCTTAAATCCTGCTAATATGAGAAGGGGGTACAATTTCCCCGTAGAAAAGTGACTGCCCCTTTAAATCCTGCTTATATTAGGAGGGGGTACAAATTCTTCCCCCGTAGAAAAGTGGACTG